>NC_037307.1:9239923-9539984 GCF_001040885.1 Strongyloides ratti | reverse complement strand
CCCATTTTCTCATACAACAAAATATTGATTATTGAATCAAGTAACATTTCAATATAGTTAAGCATATCCATATTAAACATTGAATATCCTTTTCCATCAACAAATTTATTCATACTTAGATGATCTGTGAGTATTTTCAAAACACCATTTTCTAATAACTGTGTTTCTTTTGTCTTAATTTCAGTTATTCTTTTAATCAATGGCGTTACAACGATAGATTGTTGAACAGAAAAACAGTCATTTAACATATCACAACATTTCGTTATTGTTGATGGAGAAATACATTTATTATCTGCTTCTTTATTAACAATTTCCGCAAATACTCCAACCTTCTCCTTGAAATGTTCTATTTCTTTAAGTTCTTCTTTTGTTAAACTAACTATTTCTACAGGAGTTTCTTCTTTTTTATTAACTACCAATGGACTTTCATCAACTTCGTCATCTGATGATAATGTACTATCAGACATATCCTCATCTTCCACTGCTTTATTAATAATTTTTTCTAAAGATTTTTTAGGAACATCTTTAGTAATAGTAATTCCATCATCTTTTGATGAACTAGATTCTTTAACAACTTCAACTATTTTAGATTTTTTAATAGGACTTTTAAGATTTTTCTTAGAACTAACAACACTTATAGAAACTTCTTCTGCTTCGACATTTTTATTTTCATCGGGAGGTGAATCTGTAGGAGTAACTTCAACTCCTTCATCTTCTTCCTCAGAATCATTCTCAGAAGGTGAATCTGTATCTGTACAACTACTACTTTCATAATCATCATCAACAACACCCGGATCATTAGGAATAGCCTCACCAATTGTTCCTTTACATTTAGCTGACCCACAATAACATTTCTGAGGTTCTTTACCATAATTAAAAAAGTGATAATTAAAGCATATCTCTTCACCTTTTTTTATATTTTTAGTGGCAAAAAATCCTACCCGTGTAATACCTTTGACACGCCATTTCTCCGTTTGTGCATTTGGGTCACAAGAATGATTCATGCAACGTGAAATGTTACCTAAAAAAATTTATATTAAATAATTTTAAAAAATATTTTTTAAATATACCTTTGTAATAAGCATCAATTGTTGTTAATGATGTGAGATGCATAAAATAATGATGTTTTTGGTTATCTTTAGCATATCGACGAGCTCTCCTATTTTCTTGTTTACCATTAAGTACCTCACCACAATATTCCATTATAAAATCACCTTTTGAGATATCAGCTTTAGCTCTTAATCCCCATCCTTTGATCCCAGCCCAAAAAGCTTCAACAGGAGCGTTTTGACGGCGTTGCATTCGCCGATTAGAACAACCCTTTCTACCAAATGCACATCCGTGACATTCGAGATTCATACATCTTGAGATACAATTTTCGCCACAACCACTATTTGCTTGAATATTATTTGGATCTGATGGTCTACAGTCACAAACTTCATCTGCTAACCTGTAATCAATATCTGGCTCACAACGATAAACATTTTTTATTATCTTTTCAAATCCCATCGTTCGAGGTCTAGGATATTTTTCCAATGACAAATCAACATTACTTTCTTTCTCTGTTGATGATTCAGAAGCTGGTGAATCGGAAGACTTTTCAATATTACTTTCATCAACTTTCTTTTCATTAGATAAAAGGTTATCAACACCCTTTTTTGATTTCCTACCACGTTTTTTTGGACCTTCCTTTAGTGAAATATTATTTTCTGTATGTGGTGACATTTTATTCTTTGCTTCGTCATCACTTCTGTCTTTGTTAATAAATGTATCTTTCTTTGTTTTTCTTCCTCTTTTCTTTATGTTGTTTATCTCTTCACCATTACTTTCGTCTTTTTTCTTTTCTTTTTTTATACTTTGTGATTCCTTTTTGGTTGATTTGGTTTTAGTGATTGATGTATCAATTTTACTGTCAGGTTTAGGTTCAGATTTCCTCCGTAGTCTTTTACGTTTCTCCTCAGCGTCTAATTCTCTTTGAAGGCGTAGCGCAAATTCATAATCGTTTTCTACCGTTGATTCATTAGCATTTCCGCTTCCTTGTTTAATACCATTCTCATTGCTTATATTTGGTATGTCATTCAATTCATTATTTACGTTATCTGATAACAAAATAATATTTAACCACACAAAAAAAAACGTACCTTCATTTAACTTACAACTATCTGTTGATATATAATCAGTTTTATGGATAATATCAATTTTGTTGGTATTATCCTCCATTGCAGAATTAACTACACTGTTAGTTATTATTTTAATCTTTGGAATCTTATTATAATTTGTTCTTTGTATTAACGATAAGTTTGGAATTGTAGTTATAACTCTAGTCAAATGCAAACTCTTTGATTGTTCAGAAGTAGCAATTTCCGAGCCCGCGTTTTCTATTATATTTGCTGTAGTATCAATTTTTTTTTTGCTATGTACAACAATTGTTGTCCCATTTTGCCTTGTTATTTTGTCCTTTTTTTCTGGTAACCTATCGTCACTATCATTCACAAGTTTAATAGGACTACATGAACTGTTAATAGTAGATGATGGTTGCGATATTGCATACAATTTACCGGGAGGTGTGACATCATTTAGTAATGAACCGTTATGTTTACTATTAATTTTTTGAGAATCAATGTTAAGACATTTGTCACCCGTTAGAAATTTAATAATAGGTAATTTATGCGATGGTTTTTGAAGATTCCCTGCAACAGCTTTTAATTTAATTAATTTCCTCTTTTGGGTTCCATTGTTTTGTAAGGGTACAAGGCGGGCAGTAATATTATTAATAAAAACTTTAGGACGTATCCCAATATTTCTTGGTGGTGGTAAGCTTACCAATGAAATATCAGCTGTATTAGGATCGTCATCCATATTAACAGTTCATAACGTTTATGTTAGTCTCTATAATTATATATATATATATATTTTTAAAAATAAAAATTTGAATTTTTTATATAAAATGAAACAAGATAATAGAAGTGAAAGGTACTAGAAGAGTGATATTTTTTAAAATAAATATTTGTTGGAAAAATTCTAGTCAAATGCTGGCAAATAAAATAACATTTAATTATCCTGTTTATGATAAAATTATAAAACTAAATTATCCATTAAAAAGTGTACAAATACAAACTACGATATCCAAAGCACGAACATTCATACACTTTATGACCAAAAAACAATCTTGTACTTTGGAGTAACGTTCGCACCATTATATTTTGTGTGTGGTCTTGAGAAGAAAAACAGATATGCCAAAATTGGCAATCGAATCGAGTGTATCTGAATATATCTTTACAAAAGAATATGTTTTTCAAATTTTTATCGTAAAAAAAAAGAGTAAATTAGTAACAATGTTATTTATATATATAGGAATAATAAATACAAAACGAAAAAAAAAATATATCCAAAAATAATAAGTTGACAAATGATCTTGTCTTTCGTCATTTAACGACGATCACGTGAAAACGATTGTCCCCTTCTACTGTAACCAGTGTCAGTTCTCTTTCTACGATCTTCAAATCTGTCGTTGTTTCTGTTATACACATCCCAACCATCATGAGCACTTGGCATTTTGTATGAATTTTCTGCAAATGCCAATGAAGGCTTAGCATCAGTTACCTTCATTCCAGGCAATGAAGGAGCAACATGTGGATCACGCTTGTAATTATCTTCGCGTCTTATGTGAGATTTCCTTTCTGGTATAGGAGATCTTTTTCTGGGACTTGGAGAATTTCTTTTTGCTTTACCTTCAGAGATCATGTGGTCTCCACCTGAAGAGGTGTCAATGTGTGGACCATCTTCAATTCTTGAATTTAATAACTTCTTTATGTACTAAAAATTAAAAAAAAAAAGTTAAAGAATAAATAATTTCATCTTACCTCTTCGAAAGTTATTATTTTATTATTTAAAATTCTACCTAATTCATCTTGTGGGAACTTATTTTCTGCTAAAACAGCACTAATGGCAGCAGCTGCTTCTTCATTTTTGTATACAGCAACGCATTTGGATTTTTTATCCATTAAATGAAAATGATCTTCTAACATTGTGTTGTGTACCTGAAGCATTGATTTTAGCTGAAGAGCACAAAATGGTCTAGTTAAATTATTAATATAAATAACATTTTTTGTTTCAAGTGGGAAAAGTTTAGCATAACGATGATTCATTATAGTTTCTTTATCCTTATCAGGTATCTTTGATGAATTATGGGAACGATGATCTTTGTTGTTGTCTTTATGATGATAATGATCCTCATTCTTTGGTATGCTTTTTTTATTATCTCTATCTTTATCACTATCTTTTTTAGTTTGTTGTTCCAGTGGAATACATACTTTTGCTGGGGGTGTCACAGCAACAGGTTTTGAAGCAAATCCATTATCTCCATTAATATTTTCTTTTAATGAATTATATTCTGATCCGTCAATTTTCCTGACAACCAATCCTTGTGAAGAACATGGTAATGTTGTTGTTCCATCTAAAGCTTTTTGTGCCTTGACAGCTGTTTCTTCACTCTCAAATAATACAAGACATACAGTTTTTTTTTCATTAGAGCATATTGAATCGCTTAGAATTTTACCAAAAGTTTCTAATTTTCTTCTTATTGTGCCATTGTTCCAAGGACGTTGTAAATTTTCAATCAGTAGTCCATATTTTACTACATTTCCTTCAGGAACACTATTATCATTTTCGATTAATCGTTTCTTTGAAGGCATTGGAGATTCTGGTGTTTCAGTGTTGTTACTACTGTAAAGACCTTTAAAATCAGATTCAAAAACAATTCTTTCACGTTTTTTTGCTCTTGGTTTTTCTTGATTAACTTCTTGATCTTCTTTCTTGACACTAATCCTTGTAATGCGAGATTCTATTGAAGGACCACTAGGTTTTTCTTCACCTTCTACTTTCTTGTCAACAACAGTACCATTTTCATTAACAGAATTCAACTTTTCATCAAATCCATTTTCATGAACAATAGATTGCTCATTCTTATCTTCTATGCTTTCATCTGCAGTATCTGTAATGCTTCTCTCCATTGAAGAATCATCCTTTAATTCGGAAGTTGACATAGATTCAGTTCCTTCTGATACATCTTTTGGCACTGGAGAAGTGTCTGCATTTAGAGAAGATATCTCTTTTGCTTCTGATTTGTCTTCTTTAGATTCTACTGTCATAGTTGTATCGCTTTTCGAAGTATCTTGAACAACAGAATCATCCAAACAACTATCTTCTGTTAATGATTCATTTAATTTCTCCTGTTCATTTACTTTTTCTTCTTGCTCATTTGATGCATGAGCCTCAGGTTCTTGAAAAGATTCAGAATTTTCTTCTGATTTTACAGTTTCGACTTCATTGTTAGTTTTTTCTTTATCTTCCTGACTTGCTTCAAGATACTAGAAAGAAATAATAAAATAAACTATTTTTAAAATATCAAAAATTCTAACCTCAATAAGTCTTAAATAAAGTTCCTTTTTGACACCTTTTGTACTTAATCCATGTTGAGCCAATGTACTTCTAAGTTCATTAACTTTCATTGTATCAACGGCTACACCGTTATAATAATGTCCTGTAGAGTTTACCTCCCCAGTCATTATATAAATATTCTAAAAAAAAAAATTTTTTTTTAATAATAAAAATGATAATTTAGACAATAAGAGAGTAACATTCCAAAAAAGATAAGATTAAAATTTTGAAGCAACAATTAAAAATATAGAAGACAGCTAGAATATGTAATGAACAAGTTAAACTCTTAACATATACTCAAAAAAGAAGATCTTTCTTTTATTTGGGGTTTTAAACTTATTAAAGGGCTTGATAAATATGTTTGAATGCTAACATATACTACACTTCTCCAACTATTGTAAACAAACAATGATTTCTTTTTGAGACCACAAAATATCTTATTGGAGTATTTAGTGGATTTAATTAGTTATCAATGGGTATGTGTTTTGTTCCCAAAAGTGGTACAAAACAAAAATTAATTAGATTAACAATTTTTTTCTTTAACGTTTATAAATATATTTAAATTTAGGGGAAAAAAAGGGTTGGGAGAAAATTTATAATTTTATCAGCCACTTGGCATTCTAAAATTTCTGTGGTTTAATTAAAAAACAAATAATTATAGACGAATTTAATATACTTGTTTACACTAAATTTCTTTATTTAGTTCATATACAAAATTATGAAAACGTATATTTACTTCTAATATTATAAATTGTTTTGGAATAGTGTTTTATCCGAAAAAATGCATTTTTTCTAGATGGAATAGATAGGTAATTTTTTTTTTTTTAATTTGATATATAGATTATTTTTTGATACTGATTATGACTAGAAATTTCAAAATATATATAATTTACTTACGAAAAATTTTTAACACTGAAATGTTTGTCACCGGTTATTTTTTACTTTTTAAAATAGTGTAAATTTCAACATACTATCAACAAAGAATAAACAGACATATCATTAAGTTTTTTTTTTTAAAAAAATGTAAATATACTATCTAACGAATGTACAAATTTTCTTTATCAGTTCTATTTTTAAAAATTATCAGAAACATATTGCTTTCTTTGATGTGTTAATTTCTTTAATACATTTTCATTGATATATATATAGTCCACGTAAATATATATTCGCTCATAAAACAATTTTTTTATTATATAAACATTTTTTGAAATTCTTATTCATAACAAAAATATTTAAAAAAAAAAGTGAAAGTACTTAAAATATTTTTTCTAAAAAGTGGAACTTTTTTATTTTATAATTTATGTATATGAAGTGAAAATAATTTGAATAATAAATATAAATTTTGAAACTTTATTTTTATCAAATTGAACCACAAAATGTTATATATTTTAATTTAAAATTTTATTAAATTAATAATCTTTTTAATATATTGCAATAGGCGTCAAATAATTTTCTTTTAAATATTTTGAAAAAAAAAAAATAACAAAACTAAAAAAAATTGTTTATATTATATATAAAATATTTATTAAAAAATTATGAATATATTTTCATATTATTTTAATAATTATTAAATCATGTTTCAAGATTTACATTAAAATTGATAAAATTAAACCTCAAACCAGTCATATATTCATTTATTTTCCACATGACACTAAAATATATTATTATTTGTCTACCCCTTAAATTCTTACAACGAATATTGGTAGAATTACTCTAAGATAACAAAGCAATTATTGTTAATTATTCTTTATTTTTTATTTAGTTAAATTTATTCTAGTCATTAAGAGATGGCCGAAGTTGAGGAAATGTTTAAGAAATTAATTGCACAAACTGGTGTTACAGGTGTAACTGTAATGGATGCACAAGGTATGTTAAAAAATAAGAATTATTTACTGTAAAAAAAATAAAATTTTAACTAATATTGTATTTTTTTTTATAGGAAGGACAATTAAATCAACATTAGATGAAGCCACAGCAACAAAACATTCTAATTTACTACAACAATTATGTGAGAAAACTCGAATTATTGTTAAAGGAATGAATGAAAATAATGACCTCAATTTTATGAGAGTTTACACAAATACTGAAGAATTTTTGATAGCTCCTCAGAAAGAGTATACTATGATTGTTATCAGAGATTTGGATTCACAACAAACAAGTATCTAAAAGAAATATATGTTTGTACTTTTTTTTCATTGTATTTATACTAAACTAAAATATATACTTTATTTTTTGTGTTAGGTCACTTTGTAATTTAAGTATAAATCTTCTCCAAATATTTTTTAATTTCATTACAAAAAAAATTAATTAAAAATTATAGATGAATTAATGGAACAATCTAAATCAAGTTTGTTAATAAATATTGATGATGATGAAGAGAATAAGGAAACATTAGATGAAATAAACAAAGCTTCATCTTTGATTAATGTTTCATCAATAGGAGATGAAAAAAAAACAAAAGGATGGTTTTTTCCTTTATTAAGTAAAAGGCATACATCTCCAGATCCACAATCAACATCAACAAAAAGTTTAACTAAAAATGTCAGTGGTACTCAAGTACCTCCATCAACAATATCTCCAATATCTTCACCAACATCTGGAAATCATTCACCATTTAATATATTTCAAAAATTAAATATTTTTTCTAAACCATCTAATGTACCAACAACACTTCCATTGTATGTTGTTTAAAAAATTTTAAATATAATTTTCTATATTGTTTTAAAATATTATAATATCATTATTTGTGATTATTTATATTTATTTTAACAATATAGAAATATCATACAAACTTTATAATATAACATTTTAATAGTGAATAATGATTTGTATTTATTTCAGGAGTACAGATTTACTAAATAATAATGATGATAGTGATTATAATCAAAAAGAAAAAATAAGTACAGAAGAAAATGAAGAAGAAATTTTAAGAAGTAATAATATTGATGAAACATTTTCTTCTCCTAAAATAGGTACGTATAGTTAAAAATAGTCTAATCAAAGGTTAATAATTATATATCTTTAATTGTTAATTATAACCTAGTTCATCATGAACTTCTCTTAATCATATGTATTTTTACTGATAAATTATCATTGCAACATAAATATATATATAGTATAGTTAATAACAAATGATAAGGGTTAACTATATCAACAAAAAAAAATAAAAGTATCAATTGATAGTTAAAAACAAAATTATTATATTTTTTTAGAGAGATGGTATGACTTAAAAACATTATCACCAATTCAATTTAATTTAGAGGATTCAAATCCAATGGAATTTGATTTTTTTTCTAATAGATCAATGGTAGAATCAAAGTTACTTGATGAATTAATTACAGATTTTCGTGAAAATAAATTAAAAGCATTTTCACAGGAGAATCTTGAACAACTTCGGTCTATGCATAAACAGCAACTTGAGATATCAGCTTTACATGCAAAATTATCAAAAGAAGAAGCCTTAAATTCATTTAAGGATGTTGATAAATTAGATCATGAATTTGATATATTATCACAAAAGTTAGAGGAACTTCATAAGACAATGGAAAATTTTTCTCCTGGAATTTCTATTTTATCATAATTACTTGTATTACTAAAAAGCTTTAAACTTTTTTTTTTTTCTTTATTATTGATAATCATTATTGCTAATAAAAGGATTAATGCATTTTTGATTGATTTGCATATTTTTAAAAATAAATTGTAGTGTTATCCATGGTAAAAGTATTACTTAGAAATATATATATCAATACTATATTATTAATGAATGATATTAAGATACTTTATAAGGACGTCCTGAACTAATTTTTTTTTTATATGTTATCAAGAAAAATAGTTAAGATTATACTTATATTTGATACTTTACTTATATATATATATGTATAAATATATATTAATAGTTAAGAGATAAAAATATGTATGTAATGAAATTCTAATGTTGCATAATAAAAGAACCTTTAACAATGATCATAATATATATATATTTTTAATAAAAATTTATTAAAAATATTTCTTTTTAAAGCAAAAATATTATTTATTTTATAATTTTTAGTGAATATATTACTATATTATCAAATTATTACATATTCTTTTCTTTCTTTTTCCATTCTCATTATTTATTTTTATTTATTAAAAACAAAATAAATGTATTTTATTTAGTTGAAGATATTATATATATATATATATATATAATATATATTTAAATATATATTTATATAATAGTAGGAAACAACTTTATAATACTTTTAGTATATTTGATAAGGAATATTTTATATTAAATAATATATATTTATAAAAATGCTATTACTCTTTTAACATATCTCTTTTTCCTCTTTTGAATGAGTTGTGATCTAAATATATAAATGCCTTTTTTTATTAATGCAACTTTGGCGTGAGGAAAACATTAATATAAGAAGATGTAATTTGGGTGAATAAAATTAAGAATATGATATTAATATTAAAATAGATGTTTTACATATCCATTCTTGTTTAAAGATTGTACTATCTTTCTTTGTCCCTGTCTAAAACACTGTATAAATATATGAGGTTTGTCATTTATTTTTTTTTTTTTATAAAATATATTTTTATTCACATTCATTTATCTTTCATTTTAACAGTCCATTTTTATCAAATTTTTTTTTTTTTTATAAAAAATGCCAAAAATGTACTCTTATAAAATGAGAAATATAATTCTCTTATATTCTTATAACTATCGGGTAAACCAAAAAAAAAAAAAAAAGTATATATTTGTATACACATTTTGGTAAATACTCCTATCATTCATAATAACTTCTCTTTTTTTTAGTCTTCTTTTATTCTATAAACACAGTACGTTTAATATCCTAAATAGTATATTACTACCACTATTATTAGACGTAAAAAAGTTTTTTTAATAAAGCTAAACAATAACACTCTCATTATTAATTTATTATTATTATTATTATTATTATTATTTTAATAATATATATATATATATATATATTTGACTACAATACACAAAAAAAAAATTTGACGATATTATATTATATATTATATATATATATATATATTAGTTACCATTTTTTTATTACAACAAAACTAAAAAGTTTTGTTAGTAAGAATTATATTAAAATTGTAATGTAAACAAATGTATATTATTTTTGAAGCATATATATATATATATACATATATAGTAATAAAATTGTATTTATTATTACTCTCTTATTGTTCATGAAATGTATTTTTAAGACAAATTGAAAGTGATTATCACTATAAAAAAAGCAAAATAATCAGTTTAACTTTAGTATCTCAAATAATAATAGTAATAAAAATAATATTATTAAAGAAAGTAATCAGTAATATCAAAATTTTTTAATTACCCTCCAGAAATTTTATTTTAATATCATTTTATTATGTTATAATAATATTTTAATATTTATCAGAATCTTCAATGTTTACTTCATTATAGATATAGATATATATATATATATATATAAAGAAAAGTGTTTTTAGTTATTCCCTCCACAATATTATTATATTTTTCAAGTTTAATAAAAATGATAAAAATCCATTAATAAAGCATCCTCTAAATACTTGAAACATATATATGTATATATTTAATATATATATATATAAATTTATCTTCCATAACAACATTTTTTTGAAACTTTAAATTTCACATTAAAGAAGTTTCTATGTAAAATTTATAAACTTTTAATATACATTTCCATATGTATGAATATTCATGTTATCTTTAGGACTTTAAACTTTATTTTTTTGAGATTTGTTTTTTCTCTCATTAGTATGGTGCCATAAAGAGATACTGTAGTTAATGTAAAATACTTTTCGTTTACTTTTTGTAGTTATGAAATTATATAATATTTTTAAAACATTTTATGTATAATCTTTTTAAAAAAAAAAAAAATAAATAATATGTTAATAATTTTTTTTTTCGGATGATTAAAAATGTACTAATCAGTCTATTTAAGTTTAAAATAAGTTTTATTCAAATGATTTTTTTTATTTTTAATTTAAAAATAAAAATAGGTGAAATATTATATGAAGATATTCTTAACTATAAATTATTTTGTTGTTGTATTTTTATTTTATTTTTTTTTTTAAGTTTTAAATTACACTATTAAAGTCGCATTAAAAAACAATTTCTATTATTAATACCATTACATATATTTGTATCTAGTACCATAACTTAATATTTATATTTTTAAAAAGTATTTACAAATATTAATGTAATAAGAATATTACATTTATATTTTTATTTTCATATAAATTTTATATAAAGGATGTATATTTATGTTATATATAAATGTTTTTCATGTGACTGTATAAAATATATTATAATTTTTAATAGTTGTATATATTTATATGAATATAAATACATATATAATATATATAATAATAATAATAATATAAAAATATAATAATAGTAATATTAAAAAGAGATTGATCAATCAGTAAGTATATTACTTTTTTAACTATAGTTTTTTTTTCTTCTTCTTCTTCTTCTTATCATTATTTCTTTTATAATATTAGTTATATATATATATTAAATTTTTGTCCTTGTTTTGAACTAACATAATAAGGCACCATTTATCTTAACTAAAATATTAAATATAAGATGTAAAAATATATTGTTAATTAATAATATTTTTATAATAACTTTCTATTGTTTAATATAATATATATTATTATATATATTATTATTATTATGTATATATTTATATCTTTTTCAATATTTATTTATATTATAATATAATTAACCCAAACTTTAATTTATTTTCTTCATTTTATATTTTGAGCTTAATTTTAACTGCAACAAGGATGTTTATTAATAGTAAAATTGTAAATATTTAAATAACAGCCTTTGATAGATTTAGATATTAATTATAGAAAAGATATTAAATATATAATATGATCTCAACTACTAAGACAAAATATATATAGATAGATATTTTTTTTTTTTATTCAAATGATAAAAGTGCATTTCTTAAAAACATATATCTTTTAAAAAAAAATCTTGAGATTTGTATGTATAATGTTAAAAATGATAATATGTTAACTTCCTAAATCAACTTTTGCCTAATTTTTTAATTAACACATATATTTATAATATATATATTCCTAAAGACAAGAAATATATTTTTGAAGATAGGCTTTTGTAAAATGAGATATATTTATATATATATATATATATATTTATTTATATGTGAATAAATGATATATGGAAAGGGAAAAAAAAAATTGTCCTATTCCAATTTATATATATGCATCTTCTTCTTTTTTTTTTCCCATTTGCTTTGATATATATAGATATATAAATTAAGTAATATTGAATTTTAGTTTTTATTAAAAATTATAAAATTCTATCAATGGTATATAATAATATTGTATATATTTATATATATATATGAGTGATTTTCAAAAAATTTTGAAATAATATTATTTCTTGAATAATATATATATATATACTATTATTATTATTATTAATTATTATATATTATACCTTTTTAAATTTTTGACCCCTTTATATATATATATATATTTTAATACCTAATTTATTGTATCATCTTATTTAAATCATACATATTTATATATATATCTTATTATACACCCTACTATCTTAATAATAATATTATTATATTTGGTTATTTGTAATATAAAATTAATAAGTTATTAATTAAAACGTCATAATATAACATCTAAAAATATTGTTTCAATTTTGCATTTTATATAATCTTTATCTACATACATATACATATTTTTAGTACCGTATTTTTCTAAAAATGGATATATATATATTATTAAAGACAATAAAATTAATATATATATAGTAGGAAGTAGTAATAAGAAATATAACTTATCAAAATATATATATAATGTGTATATATATTATATTATAATATTATATTATATATATATTGTATATATATATATAATATTATACATATGTATAGTAATAATATCACATTTTTCTTCTTTATTATATTTATTATATATATATATATCTTCATGCCCCATAAAATTGTATATTTGCAATATAAAATATATTTGTGAATTCTAAACTTTGATACAATATTATGTTTTAGTTATTTTGTTTATCCATACAATATTTTATCTACCAAAAGGTTTAAGGTTATAGAGTTAATAAAAGATTATGAACAATAGTATTTCTTATTTAATGTAATATAAACTATTTTCTTATTGTCTTTTTTTATTTGCTACATATATATATATATATATATATATATTATATTCAAACATCCCTTATATATATATATTATATTATATTATACATAGAGTTATTTAACCTTTTATTAATATTATTTATTCTATTGAGAAAGAAAATGTAAAATACAAATATTTTATTTATTTTACTAAAAGAGAATATATCATAGAAAATATATTTTTGTAGTTCCATTTATGACCTCTTTGAATCCTCTTCAAAAACTTTTATATTTATATATTATTTATATATATATATATATATTCATTCCTTCAATCTATGCTAAGTATCTTTTGGTTAACTAAAAACGTTGTGTGATCAACTCTCTAACTAATAATAATAATAACAATTTTTCGCTTTTATTATAAGCTCCTCCAAAATATGATAAATCATTTTTGTTTAAAGCTTTAAACTTTTAAAACATAATATTTAATGCTGTTTATCCAATTACTTACAATTTAATTTAAAGACATATTTTACCATTATATTATTGTTTCTTTATTTTCTACTTTAATAATATTATTTAATAATTAATTTTAACTATTTAATTTCTAGGCCATTAAATAATAATAATAATAAATACTACTATATATTGCTTTTTTATTATATATATATATATCTTATATTTATCATACTGATATATATCTCTATATATATATATAGTAAAACATTTTCAACAAAAATTCAATTTTTATATTACTACATTTTTTAATTCATAAATATATTATGCACACAAATATGAGGTTGTTTACTGTGGAGCAACTTGAATTAATAAGAAGATTGCGTCTTACAGGAATAACATCTGATGCAGTGATTGAGGTTTGTCTTATATAATATATAAATATTATTTAAAAAAAAAATTTTTTTTTTTTTATCATTATCGTATAATTTATTATATACCCCCAAAAAGTATAATTAACTATGAATCTCTTATGAATTTTAAGTATCATTATTACATCATCATACGATATATACATATATATATAAATAATATATGTATATTTATATATTATATTTATTTATGTAATTATTCTTTCAAAAATTAAAATAGTTTACTATTTATATAAATATTCTCTTTTTATTGTCAAAAAGGTTTTAATTAACAATGGAGGTCATTTAATTGTATATTATCTTTAATATCCATACATCATTATATCTATATATACACTTATATTTATATAAAGAAAATAATATATACAACTTTTTAAAAATTTTGTTTCTATTTTGAAAATATTATACAATAATTATGTCATTCAACATATATATACACATATAGTTATATATATATTAATGGCATTAAAAATGATATTAAAATAATTTAAAAAAAAAATAAAAAAATAAAAATATATATATATATGTATATTATAATAGTAATAATATTTTAATTATAATTTTAGGCATTTAAAACATTGGAACAATTTGAAAATAATCTAGAAAACAACCGATTACAACAAGCTGCTATTGCTGCAATGTTGATGCCTGGAACAGATATAAGTATGAATTTTAATAAAATTCCTTTACAAAATAGTATTGGTAGTAATTTGTTAAGTAGTAGTATCTTAACAAATTCTAATAATCAATCAAATTTTGATACATTATCACAAAATCCTTTACTTTTTAAACATTTATCTGTTGGATCATTAGCCAATATCAATAATAATAATAATAATAATAGTCATAATAATACTAGTAGTAGTTGTACTAATAGTACTTCAAGTGAAAAAAGTCCATCTCTCATTTCTGAAACAAATTCCTCATCCTCACCAGTTTCACTTTCAAAAAGTGGTGAAGAAATTATTAAATCAACTGAAGATTATCCATTTTCAACATCACCACCAACTTCTAATGGTGGTAGACCAATACGTTCAAATAGAACACCAATGCGTGAAATAACAACACTTGATGATCCAAAAGAGTTAGAAGAATTTATTGAAAAAGGTGAAGAAAATTGTATTAATGATATGAGACAATTTATTACTCAATTATCATTAAGACAAACAACTGTTGCTCAGATGACAGGAGTTTCACAACCATATATTTCAAAAATGTTAAATGGTAATCATAAAGAATTATCATTAAGATGTAGGAAAAATATTTATTCATGGTATCTTAATATGAAAAAACATCCTGAAAAACTTTCAAGTTACTTATCTGATCCATTAATAAGATTAGAAACAAATACTGATGGGGAATTAATACCACAACGCCGTGAAAGATATGTCTTTAGACCAATATTAATAAAAATATTAGAATCTTTCTTTTTGGAGGCACCATTTCCAGATTATGCTAAAAGAATGGAAATAGCTGCTGTTTGTAATAAAGCATTATTAAAAGAAAAAAATGGTAATGATTTATTAAATAAAGAAATTGTCTCACCACAAGTTGTTGCTAATTGGTTTGCCAATAAAAGAAAAGAAATGAAAAAAAAGACAACAGAAGAAATTTTTCCTCTTAATTATTCTGGACATTTAACTAAACAATCTATGGATATGTATAGAAATAATATCTCTCCAGATGGAACAATAAAATCAGGTGGATCAACAACAGAAGACTCCCGTCCATCCTCCACCGGTGGGGAGGAAAA
Organism: Strongyloides ratti; assembly: GCF_001040885.1. NCBI lineage: Eukaryota > Metazoa > Nematoda > Chromadorea > Rhabditida > Strongyloididae > Strongyloides > Strongyloides ratti. The sequence continues at coordinate 9,523,746 of NC_037307.1, read as the reverse complement.
TAATTCTCCAATTAATTTATTAATAAAAAATACCAATTCTGGAGATTTTTCTTTTTTAATGGCTAATGCCCTTCAACAACAAGCAGTATTTCATAATGCTTTTAATAATCCTCTTCAAACAGGATTGGTTAATACAACCGAGTGAAATTTATAATTTTTTTTAATTTTTGTCAAAATTATAGTTAAAAAATGTACGACAAAATATTTAGATATACATACAATTCTCAAGTTCAATCATAATATTAATTATGTAAACATTTAAAAGTTTGCGGGAAGTTTTATTATATACAATTTTTTTTTCTATAATGTAAATTTTTCATTTTTATGCTTCAAATTATATTTTTTTTTTGTATTATTACAACATTTTTTTTTATCAAATTATAATGTATCACGTTTCACGTATAAAATTGTTTGTATATCTTTTATAATTTACCTTTAAATATACAATAATAATAATATATGTATATATTTCTCATTTTCTATTGATAACAATAATCTTGGTAAATAAAAATAAGTATTGTTACAACAAAAACTTTAAGCACTATTATAATATGAATATAATATACAAAAAGAAATAATTTATATAAATACATATGTATATGTATTTATGATACAAACAAAAAAAAGTTTTTTTTTTTTTTTTGATTAAATAATATCAAATGATCTATATATTATTATGTTTGTACTTTCATCTAACTAAAAAGGAAACTTGTTGATGAATAAATATATAGACTTTTATAAATTATTATAACTCCTTTTGACTAAATAATTTATATATATATGTAAATAATAAAATTTTCTTTTATTATAAAGTTTTATTATATTATTTATATAAAATAATTATTAATAAAAATCTATTAAATCTTATTTATTATGGTTAGGTATAAAATTTTATATATATTTTTATTAATATTAATTTTTGATATTAAATGTCAAATACAGACATTAAACTCAATAACATGCCATTTATGTGATGGTTTTGAAGAAGATTGTTATGGTAATAGTTGTACAGGAATTGCTTGTATTAAAAGAAGTGTTATTATTAATGGTAATCTTATATTAATATATTTTAATTATATAATTTATTTTATTTTTTTTTTTTAATTTTAAAGGATTAAAACGTGTTCAAAAAATGTGCCAAATGAGTGATAATGGTTTTACTGTTGAAAAGTGTTATGAAACGCCATTATGGCAAGGAAGATATGGTGAAGAATGTATATGTCAAAGAGATTGGTGTAATAATACAAATATTTCATCATTAAATATTTATTTATTAGTTTTATTTATACTAATACAAATATATATTTTTTAAAATTAAATAATAATTATTCTTATAAATATATTCTTTTTTATTTATTTATTTATTTATATTTAGCTATTCCACTTTTACTCATAGCAGCAATATGATTTAAATCTCTAAATTTTTGATTATAATCTAAACCATAACCAACAATAAATTTATCTGGAATACTAAATGCAACAAAATTTTCTGGAACTTCTTTTGTTCTTTCAACTCTTTTTGATAAAAGAATTGCTGTCCAAATATTTGATGCTCCATTGTCATTAACTGTTTTTATTAAACGATGTAATGTTAAACCACTATCAACAATATCTTCAACAATCTAAAAAATAAATTATTTTTATATAAATATTTATTATTATTTAGAAAAAAAAAAGAATAATATAGACTTACAACAACATTTTGACCTTTTAATTCATCAAGTGATTCAAGACCAATAATTTGTAAATGTCCAGTTGAAGCAGTTCCATCATAAGATTTTGCTCTAATAAATTCAACAGTTAAAGAAGTTGTACAATTTCTTCTAGCAATAGTTAATTCATCAACAAGTGTTGTAAAAAATTTATATGATCCTTTTAAAATACATAATAATATTAATGGTACATCTCCTAATGATTCATGAATTTCATGAGCTAATTTTTTAACTCTATCTACAACTAAACCTTCTGGTATAACAATACATGATAAATCACCTTCATAACATCCTGGTGTTACAAAAGAATCAATAGAAAATTCTAAATCATCTGAAATTCTAACAATTTGTTTTGAATTTGACATGTCTAAAAAAAATTTTTGATAAATTGAAGACAATAATTTTAATAAAAAAAAGGAGAATCGTTACATATTTTTTTGAACTTTATAACTATCCTTTTATCATAAAATTAAATATTCTTATCACTAAAAACCACGCCTATAAATTTTTAATTTCTCTGTTATTATATTAAGACTATTATATTTTTACATTTTAAACATTATAAAAAAAGAGATAATAAAATGACTTTGAAATTTTCTTATCAATCAACGACAAACTTTCTAAAAATTTTGATTGATATATTATAATAAATACTAATTATATACTCTTTTACTTACTAAATTACGTAATTTGTCTAGAAGATTTAAAATGTAACTAGTTTTATGATAACCATACCAATTTAAATTATTTTTATATACAATAAATTAAATAGAACAATTAATTAATGATTAAAATAAATATAAAAGAATAAAATACTATATATAATATTTGAATGATTAGACATTTTATAATATATAATTAAATATTAATAAAAATATTTTATTTTTTGATTATAACAAATAACAACAAAAATATTTAGTACTATATAAAAAAATTATATTTAAAACCATCCTGAATATTCTTTTATTAATTCTTTATTAGCTTTTCTATTTCTAGATACAGCACATTGTTTACCTTTAACACGAATCTTTTCTTTTTTCATTTTTCTTTTTTCATGAAGTAAACGTTTTCTAACAATTTCTGGATCTATTGTACTTCCATTACTATATACACTCCTTGCCTGAGTAACTTTACCACGCCTAAATATTCTTCTATTTTCACTTTCAGCATCACCACCCATATCATGAATTTCATCATCCTCCTCTGAATCATACTCTGGTGGTTGATTAACTTTTTCTACCTCATCTAATTTTTCCATTTTCTTTTTTGTATCATCAATAGCTTTTGTATATTTTGCCAATTGTTCAGGTGACATCTCTTCAATATTATTACTTTTATCTTCTATATCTTCTTCAATACATAATTTATCAAAATTATCTTGAGTATTTTGAATCCATTTATCAAAACGTAACTCTTTATCAGTTTTATCTCTATTATGAACATCATCATCATACTCATCTGTATCAACATCTTCTACTTCTTCATCTTCATTCTCATCATCATTTTCTTTCTTATCATCATCATCACTATCACATGAATCACTTTCATGAGCCTTGAAATCACCAATCTCATAAGCTTTATTTAAATCTCTTCGCATTTGTTTGGTAAAACCACTAGCAGATAACTCAGCATCAAGATTATGTATTCTTTCTATGTCTTTCATTGATGGAGCCAACTCTGATTCATAATTAAAACGTCTCTTAAAAAAATCTCTTATACAATTTACATCTCTCATAAAATAATATTCTGCATTTGGGTGATCTATACTTATCATTTGTGGAAAATCTATCATTATTGGTTCTTCATCCTTAAAAAAAATTATTAATTTAATTAATTAAAAATATAAAACAAAACCTTTTTAACCATTAAATTAAATTCATTAAAATCTCCATGAATAAGGCCATGTCTGGCAAGTCTAACAATTAAATTCATTAATTTATCATACAAAACTTCTGGATCTTTTAATTCACCAACATCAGCAAGTGTAATACCATCAACAAGTCCCATAACAACAAGATGCCTACAACAATCAATTGGTTTTGGTACAGGAAATTTTCTACTATATAAAGCTCCCAAAAAAGTAAATTCTTTCAAAGCACTTAGTCTAGACAGGTATAACCATGATGCATGTTGTCTTTTATTATGATAATCTCTTTTATCTTTAATTTTTCTAAATGATGTTCTTCCAAGTCTATGAAATTTTAACACAACATCATTTAAATCTTTATCACCACCTATATAAATATCTGACTCTTTTCCAACACCTATTTGATTTCCAACAGCAGATACAGATTCACGAGATCTTAATGCTCTTAAGGCTAAAAAATCATATCCTAAATTTGTTAATCTATATCCATCATATGATTTTCCACATTCATATGATACTAATTGATATTTACATAATTCCATTAATGTTTTTGATGTAGCACCACGATGGATACCAGCAACAGTTGCTATTAAAGGTAATGGAACAAATTCATGATTTTTCAATCCCATTTCAACAGCCAACAAAACACGAAAATCATCTGGTTGGAGGTAACGTAATAATCCTACATTAAAACGACCCATATTTTATTTGTTTTTCTTAAAAAAAATAATATATAAAAATTGTAGTAATAACACTTGAAAAAAAACTTTTTAAAAATAAAAAAAAATATTTGAATTAATATTTTTAAATTTTTCCTCTGGAATAATATCCCTTAAATTGGTAAAACGTCCCCCGAAAAAATTATATAGAGATAATCAAGAAAAATGTCATTTACTAAAAAAAGAGATATAAAGTAGTAGACATATCTATAAAACTATACAATAAAAATAAAAACCAGTTAATAATCATAAAACTTGTTATTAATCTTAAAGTACAATTAAAGGTAGAATTATGTAATTTTGTACCTGAAAGGATAAAAATCTAGATTATGTAATAATTGATCAAAATCAAAAAGTAACAATTAAATATATTTATATAGTAACCAATTTTTATTACTATTACTTTAATAAAAAGTTGAAATAAAAGTGAAATATACATAAAAGTAAATTGTATAAAAAAAAAATTAATAATTTATTAAAATAATAAACCGTTATTAGTGACAAAAAAAAGAGTACAAAATTACTAAAACATAATTATTTGATATGTACTTTTGTTTCTGGATATTGTATTATAAATGCCTGAGCCAAATTCATGATCAACAAGAATTATACACACTCATATGTATATATATATGTAGTTATGGTTTCAAATTCCATTTGAAGGTTTACTTTTTAACATGATTTTGCTGTAGTAATTTTGATTTTTTTGTAGACATGAAAAAAGAAAGAGAGATAAAATTAAATCTATGAAGAAAATTAAAATATAAACATGTTAATAAAGTTTATAGAGATAAATAAAATATACACATATATCTTTAACTACAAAAATAACAATAAAAAAAAGCATACCTTTTGTGGCAAAAAAAAAAACGAATCATATTCTATTTCAAAGACTAAGTAACCTTTGCACATAAAAAAAAAGATATAATATTTGGTAAGATGAAAGAGTTGGCAAAAAAAAATATATATATATTATATATATTTGTTTTTGAAAAATTTAAATATATAAAGCCATATCCAATTCCAGATATAATTTATATATGTTCTAATATAATAATTAATAGATTTTATCATTATTATACTTGACATAATAAATTGTTAATTCAGCTATGCCATTGAATTTTGAATCATTATTAATATATTTTTTTTTTGTATATTCATATACAACACAGGAAAAATAATAGGCAATATTTTTTTTTGTATATATTAAAGAAAGGTATTAAGAATATATTATTATTAAATACACATAACTATTTTCTTTTTTTGGATGGTGGTGAATTATCAAATGCAATTATAAGCTCAAGTACATGGTTCACCAATGAAGGGTGTGTTTTTTTCATTTCTAACCAGTCTTCTGTTACCATTATTTGTTTACGAAATGTTGAGATCTAAAAAAAAAACAACAAAATTTAAAATATATTATTTTAAATTATAATAATAATAACATACCATTTCAATACATGCTTGTTGAAGTAAATCGGCATTATATGTATCAGCAAATTGTAATAATGTACAAACATTAAGTTTAGACAATTGTATTATAAGTTTTTCCTCACATAATGCTTTTAATTGATCCATATCATATTTTTCTGCTAGTTGAACTAGCCTTGCTGCATCTTCAATTTCTAATTCTCCAGGAAGTTCAGCTGTATAAATGTAACCAATCATCTTAGCAACAGCAGATGCTGTTGAATCAACAATTAATATACAATTATCTATTGCTTCTTTAGTATTTTTATGTTTAAACATCGCCCGAAATACACTACTTTGTGATGCTAACATAAATTTATGTACAAGAAATTCTCGTTCTTCACAAATAACTTTACAATCAGTTAAATCTGTTGACTCATACATATCTGAAAATCTGAATATATATTTTTTATCAACTGGAACCATATCTCTGGCAAAGTTATTTGACATCTCTTTACAATATATTCTTCCTTGATCTGGCATCAATTCTATTTCACAAACAACAAGTAATGATGTATCACTTCTTATACAACTTTCAACTTTAGATCTTGGAATATTTCTTAAACCCCATGAATGACCTCCTTTAGGTGGTTTTGCATGAAAATCTCCAATATTTACATTTGAAAAACCATATACACCATCATCTTTGATAAAGAAAAATTTATATTCAGCTTTTAAATTTAATTCTTTTACAGGTGATATTGCTGACATTTTTAAAAATAAAGATACATTGTTAGCATTTTCTGCTCGTTTTCCACCGGGATATAGGCATAATTGCCAACAAGCATCAGGTACACCCGGATCTTTAAACATTGCACTTCTTAAACATAATCCAGGCATAGCTAATTTTAGGACTGATGCAAAATTACTTATCTAAAAATTTATTAAGAAAAAAATAAATAAATATAATTAATATAAGAAGGAAAAAAAAATACCGTCCATTCTTGACGTAGATGAACAGGCTCCACGAAAGTATAACATTCATTTTTTTGATTAATTAAATTATTTCTTGAGGTAGAAGGAGCTGAATATAGGCAGGATGTTGAGGAGGAATGATGATTGACAGTGGTACTTAAATTTGAATCACTTCCAGTATCCATTTAACCTTTAATAGAAAAATTTATTAAAGAAATATAATAAATAATATATTTGAAAATATTAATTTGTATTAGAAAATTATATTAAAAAAATATATATATAAAAAATGCCTACAATAATAAATTATAAAATAAAATTTACATTTAAAATTTTATATCTTTTTTAAATTCAATCAATATATAATAATCATAATGTTATATATTATATATATATATATATATATATATAATCACGTTTAAATATAATATAAATTTAAAACTGCTTTACGAACCTGCAATAAATATGATATATATTTATTTTATAACAATTGATAAACTACAAATTTAATAAGTAATATATAAAATAAAATGGGTAAAAACGTCAAAATAATAAAAATATTTATAATTTTCTTTCCTTAAACAATAAGTAAATATTATATATATATATACTCATTCAAAGATAATATTCATTAATATATTTACTTATATATCCATTATTATTTTTAGTTAATTTGACAAATTTTTCTTCCTTTCCACCATCATCATTAACAATTATAAAAATTTAATTTTTCCTACACTATTTATTTTAAAAGAGGAAGTTTTAAAAAAAATAAAAATTATATATATATAAGAGTAATTTATATTGAAAATAAATAAATTACTTGTATATATATATATATTATAAATAGATACATCATCATTTATAAATTAAAAAAGGAAATAAAAATAACCTACAACACAAATTGATTCATCACCTCTTTTTTATATTATCATCATTAAAATAAAAAGAAGATGTTAAGGAATAAAAAAAAAATTTTTTTTTTATTAACATTATATATAGAAAAAATCGTCCTTCATCCAAATCACTATTACATATATTAAAGAGAGATATAAATTTTTTTATAATATATGAAGACAAAAATTTTCCAAATTATATATAAAAAAAAAATCTCTCTTTATTTGCTCCATTATCGATAGAAAAAGAATTACATATTGTAGTAAATTGAATAGGCGTACACATACACAAATTTTAATGAAAAAAAAAAGTTTTAAAAATAAAAAAGATTTACAATGTTACCTATGTATTTATAAATTATAAAAATCATTATGTTTTACGAAGGCGCCATATCTACTATCATACAACAACACCATTAATGGTAACATGTTAGAAATTTTTTATTGTATTCATTGGAAATTCTTTAAACATCATGTATGTGTATATATAGGAAAGGGGAATATTATAATAATATATATTAAATGCATATACTATATATATATATAGATATCTCGAACAACTGCAAATCGATTGAAAATGTTAAGAATATTATACGTACAAATAAAGTTATTAGATATATGTCCTCACTCTACTATCAAGGTGCATTCATTTATATAATTATTTACCAATAATATAGAAAAAAAAAACTTTTTTTTTTATTTTTAAATATACACCAGACAGGGGAAAAAAAAAAATTAAATTTTTTTTTTCTGATCGAATAAAATTATAAAAGATAGCAATGCGAGGAAGGGAAGTAAAATTTTAGGAGAATAGAAAAAAGAGAACAACTAAGTACCAATATGTGTCCTTAGCCCTATAATTTATACATATATATCAATGGTAAAAGAATTGTGATATGTTGTAGTCGATGTCTACTATAACACCAACAACCCCCCCCAAATAATATTTTATTTCTATAAAGATGTGCATCTTCATCTATCAGAATGCTTTAATGTTACTCTTTGATTTAATATTATTATATTTATTAAAAAAAAAAAATTAGACATTAAATAATGACTAATAATTTTTTTTTTGATAAGAAAATAAAGAAATAAAAAAATTAAATATATTAAAAAAAAAATTCTTATTATTATGAAATTAGTCTTTAAAGGGAATATTAATAATGTTAAAAAAAATTTATTATATAAATAATTATTATTTTATAAATAAAATATGTAGAAAAATAAATGAATTAAGATGCATAAGGTTAATGTAAATAAAGCTAGTAATTGTTAGCTTACGCAAAAGGATATATATAGGGGACGATACTCGAAATTCGATGTAAACAAAAAGTATTCTATACGGAATTGTATTCTATGATGTTTCCCTATAACTATTTTTTTGATCATTATTTTTTTATACTATAAAAAGAAAAATATTATAAAGAAATTTTAAATACATATATAGGTAAGAAATAAAAAATAAAAGATTTTTCCTGATTTTTTTTTTTAAAAATAATAAAAAGTACATAATAATGAAAAGGATAATAACTTTACAAATATTTTTAAAAAACATTTATATATTTATGAATTAAATCAAAGAAAAAAAAAACCCTCAAAGAAATTTTTTTTCATCCCTCATTTTAAGTATAATATTATTAAAATAATTTTATTTTTCTTCTATCTAAATTAGTTAGAAATGAAAAATTTTTTTTATATCAACATTAATAAATTTTGTACTTTTAATCGATCATAACGTTTTAAAAATAATTTTTTTAAAATGATTATAGTGAGATAAATTATTTTTTGCTTGGTAGTTTTTTCAAATAAAATAAGTAATGTTAAAGATGGATATTTTTGTTCTTGAATTATATACTAAAGAACATCCACTGTCATTTAAACATTCTTTTTAGTATTTATTTTTTAACTTTTAAGTTCAAGAGACAAACTTTGAGATTATGTTTTTTTAAAAGTAAATCTGTTCTAGAAAAAATTTTGGTAGTTAAAATTTAATAAAAATTGCAAGAAATAATGTTTATATATTATGTATATCAAATCTTAGAATATATGTTTACTTTATTCTGAAAAAATATATTATATCTTTTTTAGATATATGAAACATTTTCGAGAAGAATTTATAAATTTTGAAATAATAATGGAAGATGAATTATTCACCGCTTTTTTTCCTTCTCTTCAATTACAAGGAAAATAAAGAAAGTTGATTTTTAAAAATTGGATTCTTGAAATAAAGTCTCAAAGATAGATTACTATTAGGAAATAACTAATAACTTCTTTTGTTTTTTAAATTAAAATATTAAAAGTAGATTGTGATGGGGGATAAAAAAGTTTTTATAATATATCATACTAAAAATTAAGTAATAAATTCAATCTCCAAAGGTAACTTATAAAATAAAAAAAAAAATAAAATAACTAATTTAAACATTTTTAATATATATAATAATAAAAAATTAAATCTGATTTTAACATAATAAAAAAAGATAATTGAATATGAATGTATACATAAATTTTTAAAAGCATTATTTCACAAATGTAAATAAAATATTTTGTATGGATAGTAAGATTATATCTTTGAATTAATATTAAAAAAGGATAAAAGAAATTTTTAATTTATATTTTATGGCAAAAGCATTTTATTAAAAAAAAAAATAACTGAGGAAAAAAAATATATATAATATTTTATATATCTTATTTGTATCTTTTTGTCAAGCCTTAGCTACTAAAAATATCAGGTTCAAAAGTTATTACTATTTTTCTAAAAGGTATTTAGATGATTATATGTATATTAATAACTTAATATACATCTCTACGATTGTCAAAGAAAAGATAAGTGTTTGATTAAAGTTATTAAAAATAAGGGAAGAAATTTTTATAAAATAATTTTTATTACAACAGACATTAATTATAATATTGAAAAGAATAAGATTAAAGTGGATAGCTTTATGGTGTTTTTATACTAAAGTTTTTCTTTTTTTTATTAAAGTATCATTTGTAGATGAAAGCATTATTTTATCATTGAAAAAAAAAGTGTAAATAACATATCTTTTATTAATTTAGTAAGAAAAAAATATATGAAAAAAAAAGTTATTGTGAATGAAATGAAAATATAATTACATACATTAACGATCGGTATAATAATGAATATAAATGAATTTATAAGAATAAATGTACTTTTAAATGTTGATAAAAAATATTTACATCATTAAAGAACTGTTATTTAGAAAGAAAAGTAAAAAGTAATAATTTTTGTTGATAAATATCATTTTTTGATAATAACTAAAAAAAAAAAACAAGCCTCTAAGCTTTTCATAGGAGGTAAAAAAACAGCAAAAAAGTAGAAATTGTTAAATAAAAATTCTAGTTTATTATAAAAGTTTATATACATATAAGTATTATCAGATTTATTTTTATTTATTATTAAATCTTGATTAGGAAAGCAAAAAAAAATCCTTTTTAAATTATTCCTTATCATCTATTTTATTTTATTTAACAACCTTACTTTTAATCATGTTTTTTAAAAAGTTTTTCCTTTTATTGATAATTTTAATTTTTATTTGGAGAAAAAAAAAATTTTTTTAAATAGTTTAATATACTGGTAGTTAATTATTTATTAAGTTAATAATATTAAAAAAAAATTATACTTTAAATTTACTAAAAATGTTTATATTTATGCAAATACAAAGACAGTATATAAAATGTTTATAGGAACAAGTAAAAATAATCTTTGATGAATATTTTTTATCTTCAAAGGGAAGGAAAATTTTTTTTTTTTTTTTTCAAATTTAAAATATATCATATAACATTTGCACTATTATATATTAATTTTTGTTATTTTGATTACTTTTAGATTAAATTTTTTATAAAAAGCAATTTATATTAAAATGATGGAAAAAAAAATAAATTATTTTTGTAGGAAAAAAAAAAACTTTTATATTAATTGGTTATAAAATGTTTCGTATTATAAACAACAAAAATTTTTCTCAATTTATCACGTATTAAAGTAATGATATATAAGTATATATTTTTGTAACTCTACTATTCCTGATCTTCTATTTATACTTGCATACCTATGATACAATTGAAGAACAGAACCGAAGATCAATAGATGAACGAAGAGGTAAAAAGGTTGGTAAAATAGTATATATATATATATAATAAAAATTACATTAACAATTGACTAAAGAAAAAAAGGTACAAGAAGTTTTTTATGTACATATTTTTTATATTTATTAATATTAACTTTTTATTATTAAAAAAATAAATGTATTATTCTATCATTTTAACGACTAACAAAATAAAATTTTTATTTATTTATATATATATATATAATATTAATTTTAGGAGTAATAAAAAAGTTATGGCTTCACAAACAACAGGAATTCAACAATTATTAGCAGCTGAAAAGAAAGCTGGAGAAAAGATTACTGAAGCTCGAAAAAGAAAAGCTCAAAGATTAAAAGAGGCAAAATATGATGCACAAATTGAAATTAATAAAATTAAAGAGGTAAATAATATAAATAAAAAAAATTATTATTTATTAAAAAAATTTTTTTTTTAATAGGAACAAGAAATAAAATTTAAAGAATTTGAATCTGAATATCTTGGTTCAAAAGAATCTATTGAGGAAAAAATAAAATTAGATACAACTACAACATTAAAAAATTTAGAAGATTCTGTTAATAAAAATAAAGAACATGTTATTAATAGACTTCTACAACTTGTTTGTGATATACAACCTCAACTTCATAGAAATCTTCTTCTCCAAAAAGAACATAATATATAATATATAAATTTATTATATATTTTATTTTTTTAAATATAAAAAAAAAGATAATATTATTTATATATTTATTGTTTTAAAAAAATGATAAAATACATTCATTTATATTTCGATATTTTTTTAGAGAAAAATTGATAGCAGTAAAAAACGTTAAAATATTACTTAATATAATAATTGTTATACATATATTATTAACTGACATTTTTTTTTATAAAGATAAATCTCCTTTTGGCGTTGGTCCAGCAACAATACGCATTTTTATTGATGGTTTTAAAATAACAAAATTACATAATAAATCTTCATTAATTTCCATATAAGCAGCATTATTACTAAATTGACCACAATAATGAGGTGCTGAAAATATTGTTACTAGGCGTTTATTTGCAAAAAATTCATATCCATCTTGGACAACCTAAAGAAAAAAAAAACTGTTTGTTAAAATATTTATTAAAATATTACCTGATGTGCTCTACAAATTAATTCTAAATTAAGGTCTTCTAAAGTTTTAAGAACAACATTAGTTCCAAAAAGATAAGAAATTCCTCTGGCATTAGCGGTAAAACCACTAGCACTTGAATCAGGATCTGACCACAGTAAATCACATACTATACTATTTTTATAAGGACATATAGGTCTAGGAATATTTTTTAAATCATCTCTTTTTTTTAATTCTGGTGATAAACCACCATGCATACATAATATTTTATCACCTACAATAGCTGTAAGTGGCATAAAGTCAAAAAGATTTGAAAAGTCATCGTATAATGATGGTGATTTATATCTTCTATTAATTTCTTCATAAAATCCATAAATTCTATTAACTTTATAACATTCATGATTACCTCTTAATATAAAAAATGAATCAGGATATAAAACTTTATAAGCCATCATCATTATAATAACTTCAAGACTTTGTTTACCCCTATCAACATAATCACCAAGAAAAAGATAATTTTTTTCTGGTGGAAAACCTGCATGACCAAATAATCTTAATAAATCAGGATACTGCCCATGAATATCACCACATATTATAATTGGTGGTTCTATTTCTAAACATATTGGTTGTTTATTAAAAACTTCTTTTGTTGCCTGTATCAATTCTTTTATCTCACCTTCTGTTATAATATTCTCAAGACGTTTCTCACATTTACCTAAACTTAGAAGGCGAAGAACAAATTTATCCAATTGAAATGATAATTTTGTTTCTACTTTTGTTGATATAAATTCTGTACTAGTCATTATTTAAAATAATAAAAAAATATATTACATGTAGATTTTTTAATTATTTTTTTTTTGTATATAATTATAAAAGATTTAGTATATTAAATAATTTTTTTTTATTTTGTATTCAATTTTATTTATAAAATTTGTATTTTATTATTTTTTTTTATAACTTGTATCTCTTTTTCGATAATAATATCAATAATTGAATAAATTGGTTTTATAATTATTTAAAAAAAAATATATACATGAAATATACATAAATTTTTTTTTTGATAAAAAATACTATCAACTGTTTTTTTAAATGAAATGTTTAAAAATTTTTTTTTTTAAAATATTTATATATATGATAAAAAATTAAATATTAATATATGTTAATTCAAGGATAAAAGCTTAACTGAAAAAAAATAATAAATAATTACAGTTTCTTAAATAACTTCGAATATTCTAGAATAATTGTAAACTATTAATGATATAACATGAAAGAACTAATTGAGAATCAAAAAGCAAAGAAAAAAATATAAAGATATAATTTAATAATTAAGAAACTTTCTTTCACTTAATTATGTCTTTTTGATTTAAGTTTCTCAAATGTCATGAGAACAATATCTCATTTTAAGTATACAACATAATTTTATATTCATCATCTATTTTATTATCATTTGCCCTTTATCTATTTATAGTTTAGATATTAAGAATAATTTTTAATAAAAAGTACAGATTAAAATTTTATTTATCTTATTAACATTTAATTTTTAACAATTTTATCATGAAAAAAAATAATAAAAAGTTATTGTGTACTAATATTCTAACCTATTTTAATAAATTACAAGGTACGTTTTAAAAAAAAAAAACTATGTTTATAAATATTAAGAGTTAATATTGATAATTAGTTGTAGAAATTTGTCGCCCCAGGATTAACTTTAAATGATTGTCAAAGGCATCATTTTCAAAATATATATATAGATATAGCTAATAATTATTTTATCTTTGATCACAGGTCTTCTTAACATATAAAACATATTTGACTGTCATCGTAATTATCGCAATATAAAATATTTGATGAAAGTTCATTACTTGGTTTTTTTTTTTTTTGAACATAATGATAATTTATAAAAATTGTCCAATTAAATATCAAAAAAATATTTTATTATAATCTTTTTATTTTTAGTTATCGTTTTTTAGTTAATCAGTAACGAAAGAAGTTTGTTAGTTTTAAAAATAATTATGGAAGTTCCTCATCAGTTTGAGTTGACAGATAGGAAATTTGAAAAATATCGTAAAGATCATGTAAGTTTTTTTTTTCTTCAGAATATTATTATAATTTTTATCATGAAATTTTTTTAGTATAGTAGTTTATCAACATCAAATAAAGAGATTACTTTATGTAATACCAGTGAATTAGAGATATTAAAAGATAATATTGGATTAAATAATGTTACAATGGATTATTTAATTGCCCTTTTGACGGAGAAAAAAAAACTTGTAATACTTCCAAAACTTTTTCCAAATATCAGTCGCCTTTTGGATGAAGAAATAGGCCGAGTACGTATGTCTCTTTTCCAATGTAACTTTTCTAATTGTAAACTACAACTTCCGGAACCTGAAGGTAGTGTTGCAATTGTTCAAGAGAAAATATTTGTTCCAGTTAAAGAATATCCTGAATATAATTTTGTTGGACGTATACTTGGTCCTCGAGGAATGACAGCTAAACAATTGGAACATGAAACAAATTGTAAAATTTTAGTTAGAGGAAAAGGTTCTATAAAAGATAAAAAGAAGGAAGAGGCTAATTATGGAAAACCAAATTGGGAGCATTTGGAAGAAGAATTACATGTTTTGATACAGTGCGAAGATACACCAAATCGTGCAAAGATTAAAATTAAGAATGCCATAAAACAAATAGAGAAACTTCTTATTCCAGCTCCTGAGGGATCAGATGAATTAAAGAGGAAACAGTTAATGGAGCTTGCCATTATCAATGGAACATATCGTCCTTCACTTAGTTATAAGTTATCTGTCTCCAATTCAAATAATCTTTCACCTTTTATTATCAATCCTCAGATATGTAGTAATTCAAGTAAAACGATGTCGTTTCCAATATATCCTGATTCTCCACTTTTTTCTACACCTCCCATTACATCACCATTAATTACCCCATCGTTAACAGATAAATGTGGAACACCAACATTACAAAAACAATTTGATTTTAATTTATCAACTTTTGAAGGCAGGCTTAATCAGTTTGATTCACTTAGAATTAGCAACACAAAATTGTTGGGAGGAATCTCTTATACTCCTAATGTCTTTAATTCTTCAACAAATAATGAAATATTATCTTACTTCCAAGCTGGTAAGACTAAAAAACAAGCATGTAACACACTTATCTGATTATAAAAAAGTTACAAATCTCACGTAAATACAACTTTCTTTTCTTGTTAGTGGAAGCTCAGTTAACTTATAATTAATTATATTTTCAAATAATATTTCTATATCATTATTTTTTGTATCTACATAAAATTTTTTAAAATTGTTCATTTTTAATTTTTGTAATAAATAAGTTTTCAATAAAAAAAATAAATTTAAAGTTATTTCTTAAGATTACAGAGGAAATTGTTAATAGAAAATTTGATAAAATCATATAATATGTAGTTTTTGTTTAAGGAAATTTTAATAATCTAAAGTAGTTTCCAGAAAAAAAAGTTAATATTATTTTGAGAAAGATAAAACTAATATTCTGAAAACAAGAATTTAAAAATAAAACTTTTGATAACATTTTATTAAATTTTATAAATGAATATTATTTTTGAAGTTTCATATAATCATTTAAAACAATAAAAAAAGTATTTGGTATGAAATTTTTTATTTTTGATGTATATGGGCAAAGATTAGGATAGAAAAAATTGTTACACTTTTTTTCTATACCACTTAAAATATATGGAGAAAAAAAAATTACTTTTTGAAAATTGAATATATTCAAGAAATTTTAAGTTGTTCTTTATATATTAAACCATTATATATTTGTAGCAAATATTATTTGATATTGTTAAATAACTAGTAATGGTAATTCAATACCAAACATCTCATTTGATTCATCTGAATCTTTTTTAGAAATTAACATAACAATTATGTTGAAAAAAACACCAAGTTATTGCTTTTTTTTATTAATTCGTCATAATGCCTTTTTAAGATTTACATTCCCTTCTTTTAAATTTTTGATACTATGTCTTTGTAGTTGAACGATAGATATGATTCACCTCAAAACTTCATTAAAATTTTATCCTATTTTTGAAGCTCTTGTCCTTATTTTAAACTTGTTTTGAAAAAAAAAATCTGTTAAATTGTCAATGCAAGACATTGTAATAAGTTTAAAAAAAATGGTAATTTGATATTTTTTATCACGATATTTATATCATTTTTTATAAAAGATTCAGGCAAATCAAATGAGATACATTTTATTATATTATCTCTGATATTTGTTTAATAAGGTTAGCTAAAAGTGATACATATGTAAAGTGGCTTATTTCAAATGAGACAACATAATAGCTATTATCATCTTTAAAAATTAAACTATTGAAAGCGGATTTTGATTAGAGATAAGAAAAAAAAAAGTGTCTAGTGCACATCATACTAAAATTTAAAAATAAATCTTTTTTTTTTTTTAATTTATATATAAGCACTTAAAAAGTTTTAAAAAAAATAATTGTTTAAATATTTAATTAAATATAAACTAAACATTTTTGCTATCAATATTAATGACACCTAAATTTTATAAACCATTAAAGTTATAAGAAATTACAATTCAATATTTTAATAATATTTAAATAATATTTTTGTAATAATTTATTTTAATAAATACATTATACATTTCATATGAAAACAAAGTGAGTCACTCTTTTATATCATGTGTACATAGAATCTTAATTTTAAAGATACTAAATAGTGGATTTTTAAATATTATGTGTGTATACATTTTATCAGGCTGTTTATTTATAACATTAGATAAAAAATTTTTATTTCTTAACAAATATAAAGAGCGACAATATGGTATAGTATCATATCATATGAATATATATATATATATATAAATGTCTTTGTTAACAAACTTTGATTAAACTTTTCTATATATTCATATATTTAACTGATTAAAAATATATTAAAAAAATGGGATATTATTTTTTAAGTTTATTTATAATTATTCTTATCATACTTATTTCAAATATTTTCTGTTTATGGTTAAGTGAAGATGGATTATTTTATGATAAAGAGTTAGATATATTAATTCCTTATTGTAATCCTATGGGAGGAAAATGGAATTCAACATTACATATATGTTTATGTTATGGACATTATAGTGGATCAAGATGTGAATTTGTATCTAAATGTCTTCATGGACAATTAATGAATGGAAGGTGTGAATGTGCATATGGATGGCAAGGTGATTTATGTAACAGAATAAAATGTTATCATGGTACAGCTGTGACATCAAATAAATGTATATGTAATAAAAATTTTGGTGGTATATATTGTGATAGTTGTGTAGAAAGGAATACTAATGGTCCACCAGATTGTATTTCTACTCTTTATGAGGATGAATATGATGATTATGATGATGAAAAAATTAAAGTAACTTATATATATATATATTTATTACGGTTTCTGGTAATATTTGGAGTATTTATGTGTTTATTTGTTTTAAAACAAACATTTTTTTTGTTAAGAAAAAGATGTATTGAAAATAAAGTAGATGATCATTTAGATAATATTAGTATTATCAGTGAACGAGCAATTATAAAAAAGACTGTTGAAAAGATTCATGGAATTAAATTTCCTCCAACATATGAAGAGTCTGAGAAAAAAAATTTATTACCTGAAGATGAAAGAAATATTTATAGTGTACCTGATGGTGCTGGACCTCCAATATATGAGGATATTGAAGTTCAACAACCTATATTATCTACCATTGTAAATTAAAATATTTGGTACATTTCAATTACGGTAAAAGTTATATAAATTAAAAATTAATATGTAAGAGAAATGAAAAGTTAATGTATAAAAAAATGATAAATAAAAAAAATATTTTAAAATGGATAATATAATTTCTAAGAAGTGTTCTATAATGGAAAATTTTTTTTCAAAGAAATCTCTTGCTGTTTCTTTTTTAAAATTATAAGTTTTTGAAATCTTTTTTTTAACACAAAAAGATTCTATTGACTTTCTAAAGAAACATGATATTTTAAATAAGAAGAAAATATATCCAGAAGAAGTTCTTTGAAATCTTATCTGAAGAATGAAGATGGAAAGTAATAAAAAATGGGGGTTTATAGATAAATTTTTTTTTTTTAAAAAAAGTTTTTTTTATTATTAATTTTTTTTTCCTCGTCAAACAATTTTTTTATCGAATATTACTATCAAATTTTTATTTCTAGATATTTATAGTTTGTAGAAAAAAATAGATATTTTAAAATAAGTATTATGTAATATTTTTTAAAATTAAGAAAATTGTTATAGCATTCAGTAATTTATATTTAAGTTAATTTCACATTCCATTTAATAGTTCAAATAGTTTTTTGGTAAGTTATTTTGGCTAATATAAGTACACTTTTTTTAATATTTCAATTTTATTACATATAAAATGTCTATAATTCTTGATATTTTTTGAAATAAATTTGGAAGCTTTTACAGTAACTGAGAAACATCGCATATTTCTGAATCTTTAGTATGGTATGCTTCAAAATCTTTTTATTTATAACTTTATTTGGTAGGAAGTTATTAACCTTTTTCTGGTAGTATTCATTTTCAGAATACCACTTTCAAAAAAGGGTAGGAAGTAATATAATATTAAAGATATAGGAAAAATGATTTCTTTAAATTTATACTTAAATGTTTTTTTAACTGTTTTTAATTCTTAGAACAAGTGTCATTCAAAAATAATCATTTTGAAGCAAATGATAATTTTACACTTGTTGTCGCATATATTTATAAAAACGCAATTTTTTACAAAAAAAGTGAATATTTTTTATAAATGAATCTTCGCGTATATAAGATTTTTTTTAATATAGTTAAAAGTTTTATATGTAATTATTTTATCTTTTATCATTAAAAATAATTCTTCTTATCATTATACTAATTATTTGTATATTTAAAAGTACTATATAAAAATATTTTAAATGATTTTTCTAAAAGACATATTATTACTGTAAAGTTTTATTTATTGTAATTATTTTCTTCGAAGATTTTCAACAAATATTATAATTTTAAATTAGCACATTAAAACTAAAGAAAAATTTATTTCAAATAATTAAAAATCCATAAGAAATACAATTACTCAAAATCTGAATAAATGATAATAACTAGAATAGATAATTTTAAACTGCCATTGAAATCGTGAAAATAATTAAAAAAAATTTATTTATATATTTTTATTCGAAAAAAAAATGGTTCTACAAAAATTAAATAGTACCTGATTTTTTTATCCGTATCTTGTGAGATTATTTTTAGAACTACCCTTATAATATTATGCTATGTTCATTGTTATATTGACTAAATGAGTTTTGATAATAATCATTTTCTACCATTAATTGATTGTTATTAAGTAACAAATCATGATCAATATCATAATTTGAAAATGGTTCATTTGATTTGTCCTCATGACAATCATAATGTTCTCTATCATCGTGAATTATATCACTAGGATACGTTTTATCATTTTCCACAATTTCAGAGATCTCTTGTTTATCATTATTATCTATCTTAGTATTATAAAATATATTAATATTATGATTAGGTATTAATTTATCATCATCTACTCTTTCTTTACACTCTGATAACGCTTCTCTTTTTAATAATTGCTGATATCTTCTCAATTTATTTCTTTCCATATGTTGAACTTTTTTTGCTATCATCTGTACTTCTTCAGTTGCTGTTTGAATAGCAAAGTTAACTCTTGAGATTTCATCAACCATAGCTGCATTTGTCTACAAAAAAAAATAATAAAATAAAACTGTTAGTTTTAAAATAAATATTAAAAACTTACAAAAATCATATTTCTACAATTTTTCCTAATCAATTTTAATTTATTAACATAACAATCTTCTTTTAAATTTCTTGGTTTTACTACTGATTGTTGATGATTTCCACTTCCATTACTATTATAAAGTATATTGGGACCTCTCATAATAATTGTATTGGGATGACGATCAACAAATCTTTGAATAACTTTGTGAGGTTGATATTGTGATTTATTAACACGTGTTATAGGCCTTAAAACAACTGGTGGTTTAATATTTTGACTCAAGGTATTTGTTGTTGTTGTTGTTGTTGAATTATGTATTCTATCATCAATACATGGTCTTTTAATTTGATAATTTCTTTGAATTGGTTGTGGTGGTGGTTGATATTCATTATCTCTTTGATAATATTCCATTCTTGGTCGTTTTCTATCATTAATTTCAGTATATGTTTGTTGATTATTAGAAGATACTACTATCCTACGAAATTGTTGTTGTTGTGGTAATGGTTGTTGTTGATATTCTTCATTTATACGATGATCATTGTAAGGTGATGATCTATTATAATATCTTCTATCATTATCATTATTACTTATACCATAATGTTGTTCCTGATAGTTATTATATCCACTATTACTAACAAATTTAGGTCTATGAGGTATAAATCTACTTGGAGTATTTTTAAAGGCATCTTCAAATTGCCGTGATGCCATTGAATATATATTTTTGTGTAAAGACAAACAAATTAAGAAGAAGAAAAAAAAAATTAGCCTATATATTAAAAAAAAAAAAAGTTATATAAATTAATTTAATATTGTAAAGATTAATTAAAATAAATAAATTCTAAGTATCAAAAACATAAACGAAACTCCAAGATAAAATTAAAGTTTATTGTTTAAGGATTATCAATCGTCTTCAACAAACAATAATAATAATAATAAATACGTGACATACTAGCAACAGCTAGTTATAATTATAAATGATATATAGCCAAGCCTACATCATATATTATCATATTATGTACCTAGGGAGGAAAATCATATATTAATTAATAAGACATATCTTGCCATCAAAAGCCATCTCTGTCAACAGTAAATATCTAACAATCTTTTTTAATCGTTACTAAAAATATCTTAAAGGATATTATTAATTATAAATTTAATAAAATTCTCCAAGGTGTTTATATTAAATAATGTTTTTACTTATTTATTAAACTTCTGTTATTAGAAAATAAAATTTATTACAACATTTAAAGAATATTAAATGTTATTAGTAATAAAAATAAATTATTATTTCATGTATAATTTTTATAATGTTTAATAAAATCTATTTCTGGGATAATATTGTATTTGATAAGTAAAAATTATATCATTTTTCACACATTCATTTCATTTAATGAAATATAGTAAACTATTGAAAATAAAAAAAAAACATTCGTCATTATGAAAATTAGTATATTAACATATTATGTACTTTAATCTTTAAGTAAATAAAAATTCATGAAATTTTTGTTTCATGTTTAATGTATATATATATATATTTTTTTTTAATAATTATTAACTTATTTAATACATCAGTTGAAAATATTAAATATATTATTAACAAAATTATAGATATTATTAAGAAAACAAGTCATTAATTTTTAAATAATTTATAATTAATAGAATTGCCATTAGTTATACAGTTAAAAAACTAAAAATTAATCAAAAAATATATAAGAATATATTTATTTATAAAATATTTCTATATTTTTACAGTATACTGTTAATTAATTATTTAAAGTTTTAACTTACAAGTTACTTATTTTAGTATATAATTAAATTGATTATGTAACTATTAAGAAAATTTTTAAAAATGGCCAAGTCATCATTTCTTGTACCTATTTATACTAAACATTTTGTCATCTTTCATATATATTAAGGCTTATTAATAAAAATTTTAGTAAAAAGATAAATATCTAATTATTATTTAATTAGCATAATTTAGTATGTAAATTTAACGTTAAAACATTTTTCTTGTAATAATATGAAAAAGAAATAATATTTTTAACTTTAAAATAATTATTTTAAGTTTCAGTAACAAAAATTCTTTGAAACCTCTTAATTAATTTTTATTTGAAAAAAAAAATACAAGATTAATTTAGCTTATCATACAATTTTTTTTAGATGATCAAGAAATGAAACAAATCCATATAATAATCAGTTAGATATATTAATATTTTCAACTAAAAATAATTATTGTGTCATAAAAAAAACCAATTTTAAATAAAATCTATAGAATATTATTGTTAGTAACAACATAAATTGCAATAAACAGTCAATAACAAGCATTTAATGATATAATACTTTTATTGTTTTTTCCTTTTACAACATTTAACAGTAAAACAAACATTGACAATTTTCAATTAAATTATTTTTTAAAATTATGGAGACTAGAAATTTCATAATTTATAATAAATATTACATTGTCTATAATAACTGTAAAAGGATAAGATTTTCATGAAGAAAAAAAAAAAGAAATTACTACAACAAGTATATTTTTTTAAATAAAAAAAAATAATACAATACTTGAATACAAATTAAAAGAAATCATAGAAAACGATTTTATGTAAAAAAAAAAAATAAATTACAACAACTGTCTAATTAATAACCCTTTCTACAAATTCTTCTTTGAAGTATCAGTTTTTACAATCGAAAAGTCCAGGCGTGTAATGAAAATGACAACGGCAAAAAGTGTAGCAAAAGCTCCTATAGCAATACCAACATCCATGAAAAGGAATGTTATTGAGTATTTATAAGAAAGTGAGAAATTTTGAACATGATTATCAACAACATTAGTCACTTCAAAAACAGTAACTGGTCTACCAACGGTATCTAGGAAAGTAAAATGAATATCTGCTGGTAACTTGGTAACAGAGAATGGTGTTACAAGTTTAATATTTGAGGATCTTTCTGGTAGGACAACCTTAACAGTTACCTTTTCAATAACAAAATTTGAAAATACTTTGTCAACAACTGGAAGTTTAAGTGTATAGTCATTGCCTTTGTAAAATAAACCAACACTACTTGGAAGATTATAACCAAGTATATAATCTGTCTTCCATCCACCAAATAGTGGGAATCTAGGAGTAATTTCAACATCAACACTTCTAGCTCTGTGAAGAACTTCCGATGTGGAGATGTTACCAACCTCATCACGATAATAAATATCTCTTGCTCCTTTAGGTAATTGAGTTGTCCAGGAAGCAACAGATGGGTGAGAGGATCGTCTTCTGTCTTGAGCATAATCAACACGACTAAAACCACCAACAAGTTTAGCTCCTCTATGAACAACTTCAAGACTATCTTCGACAGCAATATTACCCCAGTGTGAGACTTCAATCCATCTAGTTAAATGAGTTACAACAACAAAAGGTGAATTATTTTCATAATGTATTGTTATATCTTTCCAGTCAAATGCTTTGATATTATTATAAGGTCCATAAGTAATTTTTCCTGTTGATTGTTTTGATGGAGAAACAGTGGTGTATGAATGAACCTTTCCTGAAGGAATTTTGTATGTAGTAGAATCTTTTACTAAATTGTAATAAGATGGTGTGTAAGAAGATCCTTTGTAAAGCATAAATTGATTTTCTAGTTGCCTTATTTCTTCTGGATATGGAGTAAGGTATTGTGTAACCTTGTATTCAACTGTTAATTTTGCACTGCCACCAGCAGGGATGCCCTTGGACAAATCAATATTATATGCAACAAAATCACTTGGTACATCATCAATTTTTTTTTGAGAAACTTTAAATTTAGTTGATTGATCAAATTTTGCACTAATATAAGCCAAATGATCATTCTCAGCTTTTGGTATAATTTGGACAAATTGTGTTAAAGTTTCTTTTCCATTATTTTTAATTGTATATACTAAAGCATTTTTAACAATTTGACTTGAAATATCAACATCCCTTGTTACAGAAACTTCCAAATCAGAAGGTACTGAAGCGACAAGTAAGAAAAATGTTGTCAGTAAATATACAATACCATACATTCTGAAAAATTTAAATATGTATTAGTATTGGAAACAAAGCAATAGAAGTATTGTAAAAATATATGTTAATTTACGATTAAAAAAATTAATAAAAAAAATAGTATACTAATAATATACTAGCATGTTAAATGAGTTGTCCATAATATTATTTGTGCTTCCAACGCTTTTCGTTATGGAAGCTGTTTTTATTGGTATAAAGTGCCTTTTGATTCTTGTAATCAAGTAAAAAATAAGACTATTTGGGTTGAATGTAGTTTCATATTGGTGGTGTTACATATGTAAAATGTAAAAATCAAAGATGTTTTTTATTTCCAAAATTTTAAATTTATTTAATTCCAACATGAATAAAATTTTTAAGAAGTATCTTAAATGAATTTTTCTATCATATTAAATTTTTTTTAAAATACGATTAAGCAATGGTTAAGTATTTATGAATATTTGCGTTGCCTTGATTTACAAAAAAAAACTTTATGTATATTCAAATTAAAGTAAATACTCATCTCTCACACTGTTTAAATTAAAAGAAAATCTTAAATCATCCATATCACTTCAAATGAAAGGAAATCTTTTGATCTTTTTAAAAAAACAAATAAAAATTACTTTTACAAATAAATTATTTTAAAAAAAATTGTGGGAACTGTAACTTGAGGAAATTGTTAAGTAATAATTTATCATTACACATAACACAAACTTCTGCATCATGAAGATTTCCGCACCTAAAGATAATAAAAATGAACATACAAATCAAACGATGCATCAATTTGTTTTCTCACCACGCGTATTGTATGGCGGGCATCGTGTCAAAGTTATTCTCCTATAATATTAATGCTTTAGTTTTTACTCTTTCTCTCTAGAAGTCATTTTTACTTAGTGTCCGCTTTTAATATTTAGTATAATTGTCTAGAAGACTATTTATTATTATGAATACTTTAAATAAAAGTAAAATTTTAAAAAATAATGATAACTCAAATGCTGAAAAAGGACTTTTTGTTCGGTTGGTGTTTTTTTGTATTTTTTGATAAATAATATTTTGTTTATAGGTCATCTTTGAAAAATTATTTAAATTCAAGTAATGCAACATTAATAAACGTCAGTCAATCATTATGTCAAGGAGATAGGTTGATTCCTCGCAGAGATGATGAACGTTTTGACTATGGTAATTATTCAATAACAAATCGTCCAAAACAAAAAATTAGCAATAGTGAGTCTAATGCTAATTCAAATGAACCTAGTACGCCACCGAATTTTTTGGATGAAAACGATGAAAATCTTGTATTAAAAAATTTTATTCGTGGTAAACCTGATGAGGAGTTAGAAGAAGTAGAGAAAATATGGACTTTTACTGGTATATCTGTGCCTCAAGCACCTGTTGGACACATGTCAAGGCAGAAAGTTGTTCATTCAGGAATTTTAAAGCCATCTTCTTCAATGAAAAAAGCTGTTAAAAAAAGGTGTTACCCTGCCTCTGAACTTAGGATTCTTGATGCACCTAATTTATTGGATGATTACTACTCAACACCTATTCACTGGGGTTTTAATAATCAAATTGCCGTAGCATTAACATTTGACATCTATGCCTATGTTCCCGTGTCCGGGGAATCATACCATCTTTATTCTATTGATGAAGGACCTGATTTTATATCGTCAGTTCAGTATTCAAACTCAGCACAATTTTTATCAGTTGCTTTAAGTGATGGTAAAATTTATATTATTGATGTGGAGACTAGAAGAAGGATGAGAACTATGAGATCACAAGTTGGTAGAATAGCTTGCCAAGCTTGGAATCATAATACCTTATCTGTTGGAACTCGTAGTGGGAATTTATACCATCATGATGTTAGAATGAAAGATCATAAAATTTCAAGTCATTGTGCTCATACGGAAGAAATTTGTGGTTTATTGTGGTCACCTGATAAAAAATATCTTGTTTCATCTAGTGGAGATTGCAATGTTCAGGTTTGGGGTGGTGATACAGTGTATTCTTCACCAGAATCCAGTCAAAAGACACTAATTGGTCATACAGGAACAGTTAAAGCATTGTCTTTTGTTCCAAATTCCTATTATGAAGATGTCCTAGCAACTGGAGGTGGTACTAGTGATGGTACAATAAAATTATGGAATATTGATAACGGTACAATTATAAAAGAAGTTGAAACACATTCACCTGTAAATGGTATTTTTGCAAGTGATGATTATAAAGAAATAGTATCTTTTCATGGAAATCCCTCAAATAACATGAATATTTGGAATTCTGGAAGTCTCAAACAACTTCATTCTTTTGAACCATATAGGGAAAGGATCATTTCTCATACAGTGTCGCCAGGTAATGAATATGTTGTTACTGCTTCAGCTGATCAGACAGTCAAAATATGGGAACTTTTTCCTTACAAACATAATAATAAGAAAGAGTTTGAGTTTGTCGGTAGACCTCGTCAACATAATGTACATCCTACTCACAGGATTCGTTAAATTTTAATTTACATAATTGTTTTTTAACTTTTAAATTTATCTTTTTTTTTATAAAAAAATTGTAGTGTTTTTAGTATTAAAATTTCTACTAATAAATAATTTGTTTATAAATTTTTTTTATTAACTTTTTTCTTATCATCTCTTGTGAAGATTGTTGATAGGTTAAAGTGGTGAAGCGTTACTCAAATACTTAAGTTTTTTTTTCATACTAGAAGAAATATTATTATTATTTATATAAAATGCCTGCTCGTGTTCGTGTTGATCGTCTTAAACCAATCTATACTGCTGCTAAAGCTATTAATTTTGGATTCAGATTAACAGGAGTACCAACAATACCTAATAATAATGGTGTTGGGTCTTATATACCACAAGTTCACAGAATTACATTACGTTTTTGTAAACAAAATGAAGCTTCATCTGGAGTAAGATCTTTTATTAAATATCATTTATTTGAATTTGCACAAAAAAATCCTTCTGTTGTTATTTATACAATACCAGCAAGGCAGGTTACACCAACAATTAGAGCTGAATATGGAAATGGAAGGATGGTTCATATAAATGTTAAATCATTATCATTAGAACTTATTTCTCAACATATGCATTATGTTTTATCACGTAGTGGTGAACCAATGGAAAAATTAATATCAAAACAATCATCTATTGTTCCATCAATTCAAGGAGAATGGAATCCATTTACATTCCAAGATCCAGAAATGACATCTATTGAATTACCTGACCCTAAATTTAGTAAATATTTATCAGCAGATGTATCTGCTACCGAATACGTAAGAAATCTTGTTAATATAGATAATAATGATAAAGTGTAAATTATTTTATTGCTATTTTGTTATCAGTTGTTTTTTTTTCTTAGGATGAAATAATACAAATAAAAGATCATTATATAAACAAAAAATAAATTTAATAATATATTTAGATTTAATTTTTTTTTAATTGTTAAAATGCTTTAGGATCAGATTGAATCCATTGATTATATTGTACATTAGTATCAGAAATATCTCCTGTAGGACTATTCCAACAAACATTTGTTGCTTGTTGTTGTGAAAGTCCATGATCATTCCATGAATCTTGTTGAGGATCTGTAACAGTATTTAAATCATTAGTATTTGGTATTGTTTGATTCCATCCTTGTTGTTGAGGTTGTTGAATACCACTACCTCCAATAACTTGCATTGTAATATTATCATGTAATACCTGATGTTCTGCTATAATATATTCTAATTGATCGGAGTATGGATTACGAAATTGTCTTGCATGAATATTAAGATTTACTGAACCATTATTATTAGTAGCAAATCGACAATGTATATGAGCTTGTTGATCTATCATAACTTGTCTAAAGGCATCCTTAGTTAATTGATCTTCACCAGGAATAGTTAATTGCCACCAATATTTTCCAACTATTATATTGGATTGAATACCTAATATTGATGTACATCTTTGATCAGCAAAAGTAATTTTTCCTTCTTCTGAAATACGTAGTGTAAATGTTGATGGTGCTCCTAATTCTGTACACATAGGCATTGAACCAACTTGTAATCTACCTATAGCAATTAAACAACCACCGGATCTAACTTCCATTCCACTGGGAGGTGTTGTTTTAACATACCCTGTAACATGTACAACAGCATAATTACTACCATTATGTGTAAATATTGGTCTTCTATTTCTAAGACGTGTTATTGGTTCGAGATTTCCAAGTTTCATTCGACAAATGAAACCTCGTCGACAGGACATATGTACACGAATAGAATTATGTTCTTTTTTAACAGTCCCACTTTTGAGATCAAGAACTCTTTGAAGACTAGCTTCTGAGTTACATAATTGATCACGTACTTTATATATATCATCAGGATGTATTAAATCATAAATAATATAATTCATCCAATCTTCTTGTCTCATATTTAAAATTGGTACAATAGAATCAGCAACATATAAAATACGACCTGTCTCACAACATACAACAAATAAAAAACCATTAGCAGCTTCTAATATTAAATGTTTTAATTCTTGATCAGTTAAAAATGATGGTTTATAATTTAATGGATCATTAGGACTACCGGTATTTCCACGAATTCCTTTCATATGTGATACAGCCATCCGTAGAATAGTTAATTTATCTGGTTTTCTACCTAATGCAGCACATTGGGGAACCATTTCAGCTAATTCATTAATATAATGTGTCATTTTATTTCTTCTTCTTCTTTCTATTTCACTATGATTTTCTCTAGCAAATCTTTCTTTACTTTCAACAGTTGTTGTTGTCGACACACTTCCACTATTATTACCAGAAGTGGATGCTTGAGATTGTGTATTACCACTACTTGAGACAGATCCAACAGAAGAAGTAGCAGAAGTCCCAGCAATAATATTGTCATTTCTCATTGTATTTTTATTTGGGATGTGTGTAGATATTGCTGTTGGAGGCATCCTTTGAATGGCAGGAGGAACATTATTATTATCTGTTGGTATACTATAAAAAAAAAAAAATTAAATTATATTTAGGTAAAATAAATAATAAAATATTTATTTTTAATATATAAAAGAAGAAATATACAATTGTAAAATGTAAATTTTTTTTTTTTTTATAAATTATAAATAATTGTAATAGATATATACATATATAAGTGTCCTTAAAATTTATATAATTGTAATCATGATTATATTTATTAACAATACATAATCTTATATCTATCAATAATGTCAATATTTATTATATAAATTTGATAGAATATAAATGTGTTAGAATTTATAAAAAAAAAAAAATTTTTATAATATGAAAAATGATATAAAATTCTTACCTTTGCATCATAATAGGTGGTTGTTGCCATTGATGATTAATATACATATTATTTGCCATTTGATCTCCCATAATTGTTTGATTACAAAAAAATAATTATCATTAAATAGAAAATATATATAATTATCAATACTTTATTTTATTAAAAATGCTTTATAAAATACTTTTTCTTTCTTTCTTTGTCTTTATCTTCTTCTTCCTATATTCCCTTTTTCTTATTCAAATGATGTTTTCTAAAATTTAATAAATAAAAAAGAGTGATAAAAATTATAAAGAGAATATATATATATATACATGTACGTATATTGAAATAAATGCACATATGTTGTAATGATTAATTAGTGATAAAAAGAATAAATAAGAATAAAAAGTTCAAACAAAAAATTAGAAGTTTTTATATTTTAATCACACAATTATATAACAAAGTATTGATATGAAATAATTATTTTATTCTTATGTCAAAAGTATATATATACATTGATAGAGAAAATACTTATCAATTATATAAAATACCAAAAATATATTTAAAAAAGTATTGTAATAGATTAAAAGTAAATGTAAGTAATATATTTCAATCTACCATACGGTTTAGAAATAATAATTTTTAATGATATTATATAAATTAACAAGGCCATAACCATTAGAAAAGAAAAATTATCCAAAAATGGAGTTAAAATAAAAATGTAACAGCTGGATAAGAATAGATAGTAGTATATTAAAAGTTGATGTAAACATAATAAAGTAACAGTAAACACGCAATGACAATTATATTTCTCTTTTAATGAAGTGTAAGATGATCTTCTAATTGTATAGAAAAAGATGCAAAACAATAAGATTCATTTCTATGATACAAAAGGCAAAATCTTTTTAAAATTAAAACAATATAATATGATATATTTAATAATAATAATTTATTATTATTATAATAAAATTAGTCAAATCAATTAGATATTAAAAATGTTTTCCTCATAGTAAGGTAATTTATTTGGTAACCGGAAATGACATTACATTTTTCTCAATAGATATCATATATATTATATATGTATATGTATATATAACTCAATTATTATATTATTTTTTTTTTAATTTCCAATTCTCTTACTCTCTTTTCAAAATTAAATAAAAAAATCCTCTTTTTTTTGTTCATTTCTTCTTGTCTTATCAGTTTTTGGGTATAAAAATAAAAAATAAATAAATAAAAAATTGTAATATATATTATATATAATAGTTTATAAACAAAAAAAAAGGACAAACAAATAATATCTAATTATAGCTTAACACATTAATTTTTTTTTTTTAAAATAAATTTTAAAATATATATGGAGGGAAAAAAAAAAGGAGTGAAAACATATGAAATAAAAATAAAAAAAAAAAAAAAATAAATAAGGAAGAGAGTAGAGAATATATATTAAAAATGAAGAAAAATTTCTTAATATACATAAAAGTATTAATAATATAAAAGACTGTTCTGTGTGTGTCATCGTACCGATACACAGTATATTATAAAAAGAATAAAAACCTGGCCACCCTAAACAATATATTGTTCTAAGAATATATAAATAATATATAAAGTTTATAAAAGTATATATTTATAATTCATATGCGCATAAGTGTTAGATATATAGGTAAAATGCAGTTGTTTGCTATATGTGTTATGTAGGAAGATATGTATATATATTTATGTGGTTCACTCTTTCTTCTTTAACTTTCTTCATTGAAATATACGTATAAATAAGTATATATATATATAAGAAAAAGTTTACTTTTCAAAAATCTGTCAATGGTATTGAGGAAAAAAAAAAAGATTTTGATTATCATACACCTTTACAAAAGAAGGAAGGGATTATATAAAGGTTTTAAAATATTTTTATAAAAAAAAAAGTGATAAAATTCTTTTGATGATCGTTGATCGAAGATGATCATTTTTATTGCTAACAAAAAAAAAAAATAAATATTTTAATAGTTATTAAGAATAAAATTAATTTAAATATCTATAAAAAAAAATAGTTTTTGGTGAAGTTAAATTTCTACCATAAATGATAAATAAATTTTTTGTTTCAAAATAAATAACATAGTTAATAGAATCTCCTCCTCCTTTATTATAAATGTTAATTGATAAAAGATCTATTTAATATTCTATGAAGATACATAAATAATTAAATGAACAAAGTAAAAGTTAAAATTAATTTTATTTTAACTTTTATATGTTATAATCAAATTTATGTTAAAAAGTCTTTTGATAAAAATAATATGGCCGTCCCTTATTTTAATATTAATATATCTAATAATTATTTGATATAAATGAATTAATCTAAAAATTTATAAAAATTACCTTATTTAAATATTTATAAGAATATTCAAGTTTATTTGTATTCAAATCAAATATATCTTTACATCAATTAATAATATATATAAAATATATGTTTGCTTTAAAAAATCTTTTTTACATTGTTATAGTATCCTTCATTTGGGGTACAAGTAATCCATTTATAAGAAAAGGGGCACTTCACAGACGATGTAATAGTATTAAATTATCAAGTAAATCTACATTTTATTATTAACTTTAATCATTTTATTTATCTTTTTTTTTAGGAGAAGAAGAAAGAAATGTATTTTTAAGATATGCCGTTGATGGAATAAATTTTATTCTTAATTGGCGTTTCTCTCTCCCATTCATGATAAATCAACTTGGTTCAGTAAGTTTTTTTTTTTTTAAAAAACAAGTTGGAAAAAACAAAACAAATATTAAACTTACAAATAATTATTATTTTTATAGATATTGTATAATATATTGTTAACATCAATGCCTGTAACAATAGTGGTTCCTGTTGTCAATTCATTAACCTTCTTCTGGACGGCTTTTGTTGGTGGGTATGTAGATGGAACAAAGTTAACATATAAACAATGGATTGGTGTATTAGTTCTTTTTTTGGGAAATTTTATTATAACATGGTATGATTAAAAATGAATAATATAAGTTTAAAAAGTTCAAAAAAAATAAAAAATGTTATTATAAAAGAGAAGGATAGTTGATAGGAAAAAAGTTTTATGGTAAAGTGTTTATAGATGATGCAATCATATGCGCTAGCAAGAAACTAGAACTATTTTTTTTTTTTAATTTTGCATGTTAGAAACATTACTTATCATTTACATTAATCTTTTGTTTTTAAAATTTTTACTACATATAATTTATCTTTAATCTTTCTTATAAATTTATATCATATAAATATAAATATATATACTTTTAAAACTTTAATTATTGATTATCAAATAGCCGAATACACTTTTTCTTCATTATCCTTTGTTGTATATTAATATATTTATTTTTTTTTCAATACATTTTCGAATGTCAGCTGACTATGTAATATATGTTTGCATTTATTTTAGTATAGAAAGAAACAAGATATAACCAAATTATTAAATATTTAACATTTTTTTATTGTTCAAAGTAAGATAACATATTTTATTTTGATGGCTAATCAAATTACAAACCCATTAAATAAATTGTAAGTTTTTTAGTTTGTTTAATATTTAATAAAAAAAACAATTTATTGTAATTTTTTTTAGTATATTATCAATACGTCAAAGAATGAGTGGATCTAATAGTGATACGGCTCATCTAATAGTATCAGAAGATCAACAATCAACATCATCTATAAATAATAAAAAAGAAGAGAGAACAAATAATTCTACGACAGAAAATAATCCAATGGCTTCGGATTACACAGAGTTAATGAATGGTTCTGTACCATGTCCAAGTTGTAATGGTTCTGGAAGGATACCAAAAGAAATGGAAGAAACATTAGTTGCTTTGATACCTGTTAATGATGATAGATTGAAACCAAAAAGAACTTGTATTTGGGTATCTATTGGTATTGGGATATGTATACTTCTTGCCTCAGCTACAATATTTATGTTAGTTCCAAGATCTATAGCATTAACAAGTCTTAGGCATCCTATTGAAAATGTTAATGTTTATTCAAAAAAAGATGATCAAATAGATTTCCATTTTTTGGTAAAATTAAATATTTAATTTTTTAAATATATATTTTTTTATTTTTAGAATTCGATTAATATTACTAATGAAAATTATTTTGCTGTTAAAGTTTCAAATGTAACATCAAATATAATTAATAAATTTCAACCATGGTCTAATGATATCATTGGAAAAGGTTTAAATTCAACCTCTAGAACAATAATGCCTCTTTCTTATGTTGGAAATACATTATGGTTTAATAATTCTGTTTCATTAAAGGGGTATGTAGCACAGTATTGTCAATCAAATATTGCTCAATTGACACCCCTTTATGTTACAATGCAATTTGATATTTCTGTTATTGTGGAATATCTCCAACACCTGGAAACTGTGTCTTTATCTACAACACAATCTGTTTGTTGCGTTCCATCTGGTAACTGTACTCTTCAAGGATAATTTTACAAGATTTATCTAATCAAGAATTATATTTTTATTATGTTATATGACATGTACAAATTTATTATATCACCATAGAATATATTGTTACTCTACTTTAAAGTACTAATTGTTTGTTTCACTTTATCAAACTATTTATATGATAATTTACTCGGAAACAAAATAAAAAATTGTAAAAATTTAAAACTGATTCATTTATTAATAAGAAACTGTCTTTGTATAAATTTCTTGAAACTACTTTTCAAAAATTTATAGTTTGATTTCGAAATGTAATAACTCTATAATTCACAGTTAAAAATAAGAAATTTTAAAAAATCACTGAATTTATTTATTAAAATTTGAATATAATTACAAATTTCACTGCAAAGAATAAAATTAATTTTATTCAATTATTTAATAAACAAAAATTATTCAAAGTTTTAAGAAAGTGAGTGATATGGTTATTGATTAACTATATGATAGAATTAAAAAATTCTGTAGAAACATTTATACACAAAAAAAAAGAATTATAAAAGTTTCTTAACTTCTTTATATTTTTTAATTTCTTCTTCTGAAGCACTTCCACTTGTAACTTTGTTTCTTAATTTTTGAATAGCAGCTAAAGTATCATTTAATTTAAAGTTATGAAAACTTGAACCAGATATTTGGCTCATAAATTCTTTATAATTTGTGTCAAGAAACTCGTCTGGTAGATTACTTGTGATTACATTAAGTAATACATCACTACTGTAGTCGATAAGTCTGTATCTTACACTATCAAAAAAATTTGCATTTTCCTTAACTAAAAAATAGTTTAGAATAAATTCA
Source organism: Strongyloides ratti (assembly GCF_001040885.1). Classification (NCBI taxonomy): domain Eukaryota; kingdom Metazoa; phylum Nematoda; class Chromadorea; order Rhabditida; family Strongyloididae; genus Strongyloides; species Strongyloides ratti. Next base: position 9,488,598 of record NC_037307.1, on the reverse strand, counting down.
GGTATTAGACTTACTTTTTTCATCATACTGATTTTGTTTTTGATAAAGATTTGTCTTAAAGGAAACATTTAATTCACTAGAATGAGAAGCATCCAACTTTTTTTTGCTTTTTGAAACCATTGCAATGAATTCAGTGAGATTAAGATTGCTTTAAAAATGTATCTTGATGTTTTCAAATGTAATTAAAATTAGTGGTAAAATTAAAACTTTACAAAATGAAAAACTTCACAATGATACAAGTAATCTATCTTTATATATATCCATTTCAATGTCACTCTTTTTGTAATATTTTTTATCATCAAATTATAAAAGTAAGGATAAAAAAAAGTGTGATATTTATTAATTAAAAACATTATCATTAAACAAAAACAGTTTTAAAATAAAAGCCACAAATATATATATATATGTACAAAATTATCATAAAAAAATATAATAATAAAAAACAAAAAAAAATTTATTAAAGAAGTTTTTTGAGTTCTCTGTACTTACTTATTTCTCCTGGTGAAGCAACTCCACTAACAACCCTACTCCTTAAGTTTTCAATAGCTGTTAAAGTATCATTAGGTTTACCAATATTAAAACTTATTCCACTCATTTGTTTTAAAAACTCTGAATATTTCATGTCTAAAAATTCACCTGGTAGGTTATCAATAACTGCATTACAAATTATTTCAGTTCCCTCACAAATAGGATTAGAGGCACAATTTTTAAGTTCCTCTTCTTTTTTGTTAACTAAAAAGTAAATTAGGAGAAATTTTTAATATGAAAAACTAACTTATTTTTTCATTTTCATTTTGTGTTGTACGAAGTACCTTCGAAAGAGGGCAATCATTTTCTTCGACAATCTTCCTTTTTTTTTGAAAAGGCATATTTACTGTTATTGTACCTAGAAAAATTACATTATCAGTAAGAATAAAAGTAATAAAAAACAATGTAAAAAAATCAGTAGAAAATTAAACTTTCATAATGGTAAAGTTGTAGTGTTTATCAAGAATGCAACACATTGGTAAAATGTTTTCCTATTATGCCGCCAATTTTCATTTTATATTTATTAGTGAATTAATTGCACCAAAAAGTACTGGTATACAGAAAGACATCAAAACACACTTTTTAAAAAATTTTTTTTACAAAAAAATTATTGGATGGAATTTTTAATTGAAAAAAATTATAAATATCTTTTATCGTTAGAGTATTAAGTTTGTTTGTTAGTTTGTATTATTGACAAAAATTAATCCTAAGAAAATATTTATTTTAAATGAAATTTATTTATAGCTTTTTTACTTTGTTTAATTAGTTTATTTTTAGGTGGTCTTTAAAATGTTAATTATAATATTATGTAAAAGTTTGTGATGTTATAATTTAATATTCAAATTTAAATAAATTGTTTTTGTCTTTAATAATAAAATTTGAATTTTTAAATATCAAATTGTATAATTTAATTTGTTTGTAAAAAAATACAAAATTTAAATAATCTTGTAACTTTGAAAAATATTGCAATATTTTACTGTGATATTTTTTTAATATTTTGATATTTCTTAACTGTTTCTGGAGAGGCATTACCATTCATAACTTTGTTCCGAATATCCTGAATAATCATCATTGTATCATTTGGTTTTGGTAATGTACAACTTGTAGAATCCTGTATTTCTAGAAAATTTTTATACTTCATATCAAGAAATTCTTTCGGCATATCTTTTGTAATTGTTCGATATAATGTCTCTGAACATTTATTAATTATTTCTGATGTTTCTTTTATTAATTTTGCCTCTTCATTATTAACTATAATTTATTTAAAATATTTTATTTATAATATTATACTTACTTTCTTCACCAAATTTACATTGCATATCTTTTAAAGTTATTGATAAGTCATCAGCAATATTTTTATTGTTTTTTTTAATGTTATTTTTTTTTGGAGGCATTTTAAATTTTGTTTGTTAAAAAAAAAATTATTTTGTTACAAAAGGTGTGATTCAATGAATAATTTATTTATTAAAAAAATGTCAATATTCAAATCATTATTAATTTTATACTTTTTTTTTAAAAAAATGATAATTCATAAATGGATTTTTACTATTAAGTTATTTAAATATCAATAAATTTCTATTAAAAATGACTATATATTTAATGATAAAATTTCTTCTTTAAAAGATAATAAAAAAAAATTTTTAATAGTTATTCATCATTTTATTATCTAAATAATTTTTTGCACCATGTCATCTGTATTATTTGTAAAAGGATCTTATCAAAAGGTTTATTGATGTCATATATATTTTTATAAATTTTGTCATTTGATAATAGTGATAAAATAATTTTTCTTATTACTATTATTTCAATCTTTTTAAAAGATATTTTCGTTTTTATTTATATATTTATTATTATTATTTATAAATAATAATGTCTAGAAAATTACCCACAAATCAGGGGGAAATTTTATATCCAGCTATTGGAGGTGTGACTCCTTCAGCTCCACCACCATCTTATGAAGATGTAGTTGAACAGGTAAATAATGTTAATCCTGGTGTTGGACCACAATATATTTATCCTCAACCACCAATAATTGGTGTAAGTAGTCCTTGTGGAGAGAGATATTGTCCAAGGGGACAAATTTATATAGTTGATCAACATTGTGGTATAAATGGTAATTCTCATTGTATTGAATCAGAAAGAAGATGTGCAATAAGAAGAAAAAGGCGAATTATAATGTCAGTTTTTGCAAGTGTTATATTAATTATTATTGCTATTGTTACTACTATAATTATAGTAGTGAATAATCAACGTGAAGATAATGTTTTTGTTACTAGTGATTGCTGCTAAAATTGATAAATTTTTAAAAAAAATATTAACTTCATTTTTATTTGACTCGAATTTATTTTAAAATTAAATCATATTTTTAATAAAAAAAAAGTTTATTTCTACATAAAGGATGTCTTTATTGATAAAAATTTAATTTAAAAATTAACTACCGTAATTTAATTTTTATTTTTGAAATAAAAAAAAAATTGTTGAGAAAATATTTTTTATTACAAACTTCCTCAAATCATATTTTAGGAAATCTAAAAGAAAGGACAAATTTGAAGTGCATTTTTGGAGGTAAAAATGAAAGTACATTTTATGGCATATTAAAGTGCAAATAATTTTAAGGCACAATAAATGTATTTTAAGTCATTAAAGAATAAAATAAGTTAAAATCGTTCCCCAAATTTTATCCTCAAATGCATAATTTATGAGCAATTAATTGTCAAAAAAGCGATGAATATTTATTAAACTTTTTCTACATAAATCAAGTTAAGGTAAGAAAGATATCAAAGACCAAATTGAAGAAAAAAAAAAAGGAGAATAGTAAGAAAATGAATTGTAAATCATATTATGGTTATACAATAAAATAATATTAAAATAAGCATATATTTATATAATAATGGCATTGTAAAATTTAAAATAATTATTTTAAATATGGGCATTCTTTTTTTTCATCTGTCATTAAAAAATAGTATAGAAAAGAATAGGATCAATCAAAAGTATGTGTTAAAAGAAAAATAATTTTATTATAAAATTAGTTATTACTATTTTATATTTAAATGTGCATATTTTTTTTCACACAATAAAAATTATATTTTATAACAAAATATACTATTATTATTATATTTTAAAATGTTATCTTCTTTTTTTTTACATTGATTCTTTTTTAAAATTATATTAAATTTAAATGAAAAAGAATTAATTAAATTCTCATGTGCACTTTTGTAATATAAAGTTTGAGGAGGAATAATTATATTAAAATGTAGATATAATCCTTCTTTCTTTAAGATAAAGATCGGCATTTTAAATAACATATATTAAATTACAAATGTTATTTTATATAAACATTTTCTAATTGTTATATAAAGATAAAAGCATTCTTATATAAGAGCTAAATTTTTGTAAAATAAATTATTATTATTATTATTTTAAATAATTATTATAAACAAATCTTCTTTTGATAAAAAAGAAAGATTAACTAATAATTTGAACATACATTTATTTTAACTTTTATTTTAAATATAAAAGATATTTCTTTCATTACTACAAATTTTATTTTGATTAAGTTATTATGATTAAAAGAAGAAACTTTTGTCATTTTCTAAAATAGTTATTTAATCAAAAACAATATAAGATATATAGTATTTATTGTGTATAATGTAATTAATCTTATTCCCCTTTTTTAATGTAAATAGTTAAAAAAAAATAATTTTTATTATTTGAACCTTCATTAACATTATACTTTGTAGGGATAACAAGGGGTTGTCGTCGTACCAGTCTCCATTGAAATGTATCACATTTGTATTTTTAATTTTTTAACACTTTTTTCTTTTGTTAAAATATTTTGTATTAGGTAAATTTAAAAATAGGATGAATGACAGTCATTTCTGATAAATGGCAATTGTTAAAAATATTTTTTTTTTATTTACAAAATAATTTTATTATTATTGTTAATTTAATTTTTTTTAAAAATGTTTTTTTTTAAGAGTAATTTTTTAAGAATGATAACTAAGACAGAAAATTGTTTTGTTTTGCAAGGACAGTATACAAGAAAAGATGGGAAAGAAGTTATTATCAATGCAACTAAAAATTGGCTTGTTCTTATTGAAGCTGAAAGTGGTACTAAATTTGTTTATACAATGCCAGCAAATGATAATAAAGTCGAAAATTATGTATGTTTTGTTTTCAAGAAATAATTTTTTTTTACCTTTAATTTTTTTTTAGATTGTTAAAATAAGATTCTGGTTTTTTTTATTTTTAATTGTTTCAACAAACATTTTTTTTATTCTTGGTTTATATTGTCTTTCTGAAAAAAATATGGATTATATTATTAATGGAACTTATGATGATGAAACATTTAATTATTATCAATTTAAAATACCAAAACCAGATGAATTATTTATGATATTTTATAATATTTCAATATTTCTTTCAAATCTTAATTTAATGTCCCTATTCTTTCTTGTTCTTGTATACCAAATTCAAAATATATCTATTAAACAAAAATATTTCAAGACGTTATGTGATTGGATTATTAAATGTAATATAATGTTTCTTTCAATTAACCCATATATCATAGCATTAATTGCTTACATTATTTGCCTTTCAATGATTGTTTATATGTTTTTTTTTGGTATTACAACATGGGTTTTACTTGGTCTTGCAATGTTATATATTACAATAACAGCTATTGGATTTAAAATTAAAATCAATTTAATGAAAAATCCATTGATTTGATAATATTAGTTAATAATAATTTTTTTTTAATTTATCTCAACAACTTTATTTTTTTTTGTTTTGATAATCTTTTTGTAATGTTTTATATTGATGATTAATAAAATAAAATTATATATTTTTTTTTTATATATTAAACATTTATTATATAGGAAAAAATGTTTATATTAATTTTCTTTGCATCACTAAATGATATAAAAAAAAAGTTTTGATAAGTATAGATCAGATAGACAAAAATAAAAAATTATCATATATAAGTATATATAATTTTTAAAACCATTCATTTTGATTTTGTTTCTGATAATGCGATCATACAACCCACCCTTTATTTTAAAAAGATCTAATATTAGTAAACATGAAAAGTTTCCTTACCTTCGTTTAGAATGTTTTGTTTTTTCAAAGTTTATACCAAATTATGTTTGGTATGATGGAGAGGTAAATTTATTTATATCATTTCAATTATTATCTTTATCAGATTCAATTAGAAAATGATGGTAATTTTTTGGCTGATTGTTGTGATTATGGTAATGGAAAATATATGTGTTATTTATTGATAAAAAGATTTGACAAAACATATAATGCCATTTATAAATGTATTATTAAAAATAAGTATGGAAAATGTTATGCTTATTTTGATATTAAAAAAAATGATATGTTTTATCCTGATATTATTCCTGGAAAACTTATTGACAATTATGTTTTAAATCCAACTATGGTATGGAAAGTTTCAATGCCTGATTGTAGATTTAGAAATTTTCAATGGTATTGGAATGATAAAAATATTTATGAATATGGAACATTATTTAAAAGTTTAATTTTAAAATATGGAAATACAAATGTTATTGAGACACAATTAATGATTCAGAATCCAAGAATAAATATATTTGAAAATTTGATTCATTGTCTCTTATCTGATATAAATGGAAAATGTACCACATCATATACTTTTTATTCTTTACCACCATTAAATAATAATTTATCAATTACTGATGATGTTAATATTATTGTTAAGAAAATGAAAAATAATAAAATATATGTTGGAATAATTATAAAATATAATACTACAAGTGAACCTATTGTTAAGTGGTACAACAGATATGGATATAAATATGAATGTGATGAAAATCATTGTATTACAAATATTCAAGAAGATGAAAATGGTAATTATGTAGCTAGTTTATATTTAAATGAATACACTACAAAGACAACGATTATTGTTTGTAAAATTAAAAATAACAAAGTTGACTGTTTAGTATCTATAGATACAGTTGCAATTGAAAAAAAAATTTTTGATCTTGAATTAATGAATATAACATTAAATGAATCAAAATAATATAAAGTTAGAATATTTCTATATTTTGTGAATGAATAGTAATTTACAATAAAGAATATAATATTTTTAAAACATCCCATTTTTTTTTTTTTATTATTTTGTCTAGCTATACAATATATATAATAAAATGTTTTACAACTTTTAATTCATTTATTTTATATTTAAAGTATATTTTAAATTTAAAACATGACTACCATTTGTAATGATAATAAAATTTCTATAAAAAAGAATAATAAATTATTTTTTTTCTATCATCCTGTCATTGAAACATCTAATGGCAAATTATATCAATTAATATGTTATGTTTATGCCATAAATAAACCAAAAATTATTTGGAAAACAATAGATGTATGAATAAATTTTATTAATAATTTATTTTTTTTACAGACTTTTATTATTAATGATTTAAGATACAAAATAATTTTAAATGACTTAGGTAATAATCATTATATTTGTACACTTGAAATAATCAAAGTACCAGATGAAAAAAATAAAGAAATACATTGTGTTATTAAGAATGATGATGGAACAATTTATTCAACTTTCAATCTTCATTTTTTAGGACACTATAAACCAATTAACATACTTCATGGTGATTTATGTATTCATAATAATTTTAAAAAAATATCATTTGAACATTATTTTACAACATCTGAATTAACAACAATTAGCTTTTTTGGATTTCAAATGAATAAACAACAAGATAAAATAACTTCTTTTAAACATTTATTTAAAAATATACATTCTAATTGTTGGTTAAGTTGTATAACACTTCAATTTATAGATTTACCAAAAGAAAATATGTTATTTTACAGTATCATTAAAAATATGGATGATAAAATTATTAGGGCAAAATGTTTTATTGTTATACCAAAAGATAATATACCAATACTTTTAAAAAGTTTTCAATTTTTATCACCAAGAAGTGATATTTTTGAAATAAATTTACATGTAAAATATCTATCTAAATCATATCCTTCTGTAAGATGGTTTGGAAAAAGAGGTCAATTAATTGTAGCTGGGGATATGATAACAATTTTAAATCATAAATGTGCTCAAATAAATGAGTATGAAACAATTTTAAAGATAAGATCATCTTTTGGTAGTGAAAATAATATTTATTACTGTTTGGTACAAAATTTGTCTGGATATTTTAATGTTTCATTTACATGCAATTACTAACTTTTTTTTTCACAATTTGATTATAATTTTTTATTCTTGAATAAATTATAATTTAAAAATAATTTTTATAACCAATAGATTGAATAAAATTTTTTTTTTAAATTATATCTTTTTAATTTTTGACTCCTCCCACTAATGTTGGAAAGTTTATAATAATATACTTATTCATTTTTAAAAAATTATATATGCATATTAATTAAGAATAATATATTTTAAAATTATATTAACAATTATTTTACAAAATTATATGACAACTAAATTTTTTCTAATAAATATATCAAGGACATTAGTAGGATGTATAAGATGGTATACTGTATTTATTTTCTTGATACTATTTTGTCTACTTTTTTTTCAAACATTTATATATATATTTTGTTTATTTTATGATAAGAAATAAATTCATCTATATTATAATTAAAAAAAAGTATTGATATTTATAAATATTAGAAATTCTTGATAATTACAAAACCTACATCTATGAATATGATAACAAATGTTAAACATAACAAAAAATGTTTAATTTTAACTTGAAAAATTTTTTCAAGCTTTATTATGTTATTTAAAATTAAATGTTAGCTAATGATTTTGTTTGAAAATAAATAACATTAATGAAAAAAAAATTATACAGTTTGATTTATGTTCATTAATAATTACATAATATGAAACACTCATTTTTTTTTAAAATGTTTTCCTAAAGTTTACTTTCATTTGACAGATATTGCGGCATACCTATAGACATAAATTGAAGAATACATGATCATAAAAACATAAGACTAATTATATAACTAAAATTATATCGTTTTAAGAATTATCTTACATTGCATTTTATACTTTTAAATTTATTTTTTTGAATATTCTATATTATTTTATATTTCTGAATATTATATTTTTAATTTTTTGACATGAATAATTTAGACAAATCATTTTTACATGAAATGATCGGAAAAATATTTGAAAATGGTTTTGACAACAAATATTATAAATATTATAACTCACGAAATGTAGTTTTATGTTGTCCTGATTTAATTAAAACTATTTTTGAACATTTAACAATACCTAATGATAAATTAAATTTTAAATTGACTTGTAAATTTTTTTATCAATCTGTTAAAGATAAGTTTTATTCTAAAGAAGAATCTGTATTAACAGACAAATTTCATACATCTTTTATCATGTATTATAATGGTTTGGCTTTAAAATTTTTAAGAGGCTACATAAAGATGTACTTTTTAGGTGTACCAAATTGGAGTGCAATAAATGTTGATGCTATAAATAATAAAATCAAAAATAATTTAGGAAATATTAATAAATTAGTTATTGAATTTGGTCCAACTTTCCATATGACTAGAAGTCTTGAAAAATTCAGTTTTTTTAAAAGGATTAAAATATTAGAATTTTGTGGAGATATTAATCAACATCATTTTACTATTTTTAAACTTTCAAAATACCTACAACCGCAAACGATTACTATTGACAATTTTGTAAATTCTTGGATTATTGATAAGATTTCACCAAATGAAGAATGGTTTTTTCCTAAAAGTATGAAAAATTTAACATTTAAGTGTGATAATAAAAATTGCCTAAAATTACTTCAGAAAGGTTTGGTAAATTTTTATCCCAATGAAATTGATACATTAAATCTTTTTGTATCATGTATTTTTTCTACAAATGTAACATCTTCAAATGATCTTTTTGAAGCAACTAAATATTTCAAAAATGTTAATATTATATATTCAGGAATATACGAAAATACTAGTTTTGTCAAACTTTTTAATTCTACTATTATTAATAGTAAATATTCAAAATATAACTTTTTTCTGAGGCTTTCAATATACATTGATATATGGTATCAAGAAATATCAATAATATGTAATAAATTATTATTTTTGTCATTAGAAACTAAAGAATATACTGCTGCTGGTAGAAAGCTATTAGAAGAAAATGAAGTTAACAGAATATATTACTGTTTATCTATGATGAAGTCTTTAGAAACATTAATCGTTGATTTTTCTATTATAAATTCAGGAATATCATTTGAAAAATTTTGTTTGGTGATTACGAAAAAATTGAAAAATCTTCAATTAGTTAAATGTCAACAACTAAATTTAGTAAACTTAAAAAATATAGCAAATAATTTGAAAAATATTGAAATATTATCTCTGCATGAGGTAGAATCTGAGGATATAACAATGATAGAAATATTTGAACTTTTTCCAAGAGTTAATTGTTTGGAGGTATTTTTTTCTAAATCATTTGAATCTTCAAAGGTAAGCGATGTCTTGGCAAATGAAAATCGCACCAGATTAAAGTGGCCCAAAACAATAATATTAAATATTTTTACACTTTTTAATGATCACAACGAATTAGAGGAATTAAGGAACATGATAAGAAATACTCCATTAAAAAGTGGCCAGACAAATTTGGCAATACAGAGTTACCGGAAACCTTCTGAAAATGATCTACTAAAACTTACAAGAATAACTTTTCAAAAATGTTCTGGATGTTCTGAGTATTTTAAAGTTTTTAAAATCAAACATTTCCCTCATCAGTATCGTATTTTTATGTATGAAGAAACATAATAAATTATTTTTATTTCAATTTAAAAATATTTATTTTAAAAACATCTTACAATCAAAATATAATTTTTTTAAAAATCTTTAAGTTTAAAATGAAATATGGATAATTTTAATAAAAATTAAAAATGAAAGTAAAAATTTATTAATAAAAATAATTGTTAGTAAAAAGAACAAAATAATTTTATTATTTGATAAAAGTATTACTATATTCTAACAAAAATCGTGACTAGAGAGAATCACATTTTGATGAAATTAACGTCATCTTAATACAATCCCATAAACTAATTTTTTTTATATTTAATTATTTTTATGGAGTTGAATAATAATTTTGGTTTAAATAAAAAAAATCGTATAAACTTGGTAAGATTTATCTTGAAAATTTCTAGTAAATAATTTTTTAGAAAGATTTATTGATTCAAATACTTTCATTGTACTTAATTACCATAGCTAATTTTGTTGTCTTTTTATACAAGAATAATACATGTCCCTCAATAGCAGCTTTTATATTTAGAATTCTTTACAAGTTTAATGTTATTCTTCAAAACTTTAATACACCAGATCGTCAAAACAACAGTGTTGTTTTATTTTCTACTCCAAAAATTCCTGGGAAAAAAAACTTGAAATCTCGTTTTATGGAAAATAATCTTTCACCAATTGCAGATACAAGTTGTACTCAATGGAATAATCACAATATTACTGGAGTGTCATTTTAAAAAACTTATTTTTTTTTGTATGTAAATTTTCTATATGTTATGTGTTGATTATCAGTTTAATTTTTAAAGAATAAAAATGACTATACCTAAACATTATTATTTAATTATAATGGGTAAAATATTTACCAAGACATGATTAATAGTTGATATAATTATATTAACTAGTTAGTAAAATGGTTTCATTAATATAAACATTTTTTTGTACTACATAGCTGTTTTGAAACTTGGTTTATATTCATTTTTCATAGTTATTTTGATAAATTTTGTTGAAACTTTCTTTTTCATAAAAAGTTAATTGAAAATTTTATTGAAAATATTTCATTTATATAATATATTATAACTAAAAATAGAATAACTTTTAATTTTAATAATTATTAAATATATTTTGGTAAACATTTAAATATGTTAAAAATTTTTGATAATAAAAAACAAATACTTTTTTGATTATAAAAAAATATTATTTGTGAACTTTACTTTTGACCTTATATTTTTTTCTCATATTTTTTTATGATAATTTTTTGAAGGTAAAAATAAAATTTTGTACTTTAAAATAACTATGAGATTTTTTTATTCTAAATATGATTATCTTTTATATAAGCTTCAATAAACCTTGACTTCATAATATACAATTGTAAGTTCAAAAAGAAAAAGAAATTCATGCTTTCAAAAACATTTACATTTACTAAATTATAAAAATGACTAAAATTTTACTCATCATTTCTTATTAAAAGAATAAATAATAATGAACAATTATTGATTAATAAAAAATTTTTACATAATCTTTTTTTTTTTGTAAATCCCTAAAACAATTTTCAAATATTTCTTTAAAAAAATAGTACTAAAATATTATACATTGTTAACAAATTTTTAGTTAAACATTTATCATTTGATTCATAAACATTAAATTGTTGTTTATTATACAGTATTATAAACTATTAATATAAAAATATAAATTTTTTTTTCACAATAAATTATTTTTACTAAAAAAATTTTCTTTTTTTTTATTGTTTCAGATTTTTATTGATGATAAAATCAACTGTTAAATGACATTCTCAGATTACTATTAAATATATGTGTATATAAACAATTTTGTTTAATTTTTTTTATTTTGACAATTAGTACATTGACATTTTTATATATTAGATTGATGGCTAATATTTATTTTTGTTATATTTTAATGGAATAAATTATTTTTTAAACTTTATTAGACATCCATTATAATGTTTTTAGATTTTGATACATTGATATTTGTATGATATCATTTATTTTTTGATTTATTCAATATTTTATGCTTTTGTATTATATTTAGTATTAATATTTCTTAATATATCTTATTTTTAGAATTAAAAATTATATCCATATAATGAAATTAGAAAATATTACTAAAGAAGATGCAATTTTAAATGTTCATGTAAGTTAATATATAATTTAATAATTATTTATATATATTTTTAAAGATGTTAAATGATTTATTAATTAATTCAAATATACCATCTATTGAAGGTAGTTCCTTACCAATAAATTGTATGATTAATTTCGATACAAAATTTGAAGATAAAAATGCTTTTATAATAGTACAATCAAAATTTATTGAAGAAGCTTCAAGATATGGTGAGTTAAATAATTTATTAGATGATGGTTTCAAGTATGCCAGAATGCTTTATACATGGCGTTGTTGTACTAGAGCAATACCAATGGCAAAATCAAATGATCAAATTAATAGAAATGAAATGAATAAAAAAATTATTGAAGTTCTTAAACCTGAAGTTGAGAAATTGTATAATTTTCTTGATTTTATTAATAAAGGTGTATCACAATTTTTGGAGGAAGTTAAAAGATTATCTATTGGTGGTAAAATTAATGATTTTATCTCAGAGGGTTATCTTATTATGTTAGGTAATATTCTTAATATGTTTATCATTCTTGATGAATTAAAAAATATGAAATCAAGTATAAAGAATGACTTTTCTACTTTTAAAAGAGCTATTCAATTTTTGGAGTCAGATTCAAATTCACTTCATCAAATGCAAGAACTTTCAATGTTTTTAGCTATTCAAAATAAGATAAAAGATGACTTAAGAAGTCAATTACAATTAATCAACGGTTATGAAGAATTATTATGTGATATAATCAATAATTGTGTTTACCTTTTTGAGAATCAAATGTATCTTACTCCAAATGAAAAACATATGCTTGTTAATGTCATAAGTTTTTCATTATATTTGATTGATTCTCCAAATATAATTTTGAATAAATTAGAGTGTAAAAAACGTATTCCAATAAATTCAATTGATAAAATATTTAAAAGTTTAACTGTTGTACCACTTTTTGGTGATATGCATATAGAACCTTTTTCTTTTATTAAAAAAAGTATTAATTATGATCCTTCTAAATGGCCTTTATCAAATAAAGAAGTTGGTAAAATTCAAGTAGATATAACTGAACGTGTTAAAATTATCCGCCAACAACATGACAAATATTTGGCATATTTTATGACAATTAAAATTGAAATGGATTTGATTGATAAAACATTTCAAAATACCAATAATAAAAATCAAGAAATTACTCAATTAATATTGTCTGGTATTCAATTACTTTCATCATGGTCAAGTGATGTTATTGAAACTGTTTCATGGAAATTACTACATCCAACAAATAATGAAAAAAATGAAGAATGTCCAGGTGATGCTGAGGAGTATGAAAGAGCAACCAAATATAATTATAATTTTGAAGAAAAAAATGCACTTATAGAAATTATTGGAATGATAAAAGGTTTACAAAAAATATTACTTAAAGATATCAAACAATTTATGGGCGCAATTAATTATTATTTATATACAGAGTTACAAAACTTTGTTCAGGTAACTTTAAAAGAACCTCTTATAAAAGCTACAAAAGGAAAAAAAGATATAATCAAAAGGATAATATTAGCAATAATTGAAACTTGTGCTGATTATAATTCAAATCAATCTAATCAAATAGGTGAACAACTAATAGAGAAATCTAAAGTAAAAGGTAAAAAAAAATTAATAAATTTGGAGAATACAAATTGTATTGATAATTTGTCATTTTCTAAAAAAAATGTACCTCCAAGTACAACACAACTTTATTTAACAAGAACGATGTTAGAAAGTCTAATTTCTGAACGTTGTGGTGGTGAAAAAAAATGTTTACGAAAAGATATTGATCATAAACATATTGATAAAATGGCAGACTTTTTAAAAAAATCTTTCTATTGGAGATATTTATTGAATATTGAAAAATATTTATTTGAATGTTGTGATCTTAGTCAATTATGGTTTAGAGAATTTTATCTAGAAATGACAATGGGAAAAAGAATTCAATTTCCTATTGAAATGAGTTTTCCATGGATTTTAATTGATCATATCTTATCAAATTTAGACCAATATTATTTAATACAATACATTTTATATCAATTTGATCTTTATAATGATGCAGCATATTTTTCACTTACAAAATTTAAAACTAAATTTTTGTATGATGAATTGGAAAGTGAAGTTAACTTATGTTTTGATCAATTTATTTTTAAATTATCAAATGGTGTTTTTACACATTATAAACAAGTTGCTTCCTCCTATCTTTTAGATAAAAAATTTAAAACAAAATGTAAAAATATGGGAATAGTAATTAGATCACCTGAAGCATCAAGATTTGGTATTATATTAGCACAAAAAAATGTACAAATTTTAGGAAGATATGTTAATATTAATAAACTTGTTTCTCAACGAATAAATATTGCAATATACCATTCATTAGATGTAGCTATTTTGAATTTTGAATCTGAACCACTTATAGGTATAGTAAAATTAGAACATTTAATTGATGTCAACAGAATTTGTCATGAATTACTTAAGAAACATCTTCCTACTTTGACTGACTTTAATGATATACTTATGGAAGTTAATGAATATGTTACAAATAACATTGGTAGAATTGGTCTTCATATATTTTATGAATTAAATTATGATATTTTTCCAAATTATTGTTACAATACAACAACAAGAAGATTTATCAAAGGAAGTATAAATTTTAAAAAAGTTCCAGAACGTATTAAATCAACCACCTGTGACTATCAATATGAATTTGGAAATAAAATATTTAATGCTGCAATCGAAAATATCTCAAAAATGTATTCTAATTTTATTGGAAACTTTCATTTACAAATAATTGTACGTCTTCTGGATTACCAAGAAATTGCCATTATTTTAAAAGAATTCATCTCAATAATTAATTTACTTTTATCTGGAAAATTAAAAGAACACATTAACGAAGTTATGCTTTATATACCAAAAACATGTAAATTACCTTTAAGTAATTATGGATCATCAGCTGTTATGGAGTATTACATTCACCATACAAAAGATATTCATAATTATAAAGAATTTTATAATGGTTTCAGTCAACAATTACGAATTTTTGGAAATATTTTTATATTTATTGACTTATTAGAAGAGGCTTTAAGTCAAGAAGAAGTATTGGATTTATATCATACAAATACTTTTACTTATGATATTTTAAGAAGTAATGTAACTAAAAATATTGAAAAAGATCTTCAAGAATTTGAAAAACAATATAAATCACTAAACTTTATTAATATTGTCAATCTTTATGGAACAGAAGAACAAATTCTAGCAGCAAGAGAATCAGAAATATTAACAAATGAAAAATTTTCTATGGGTTTTAATATTCTAGAATACTTTATTAAATATGTCAAAGATATTGTAATTTATGATACACTATTTACAGGAAACTATCCAACAAATGGTGTTATGAATGTTGATGAGTGTAATGAATTTTATAGATTATGGAGTGTAGTTCAATTTACTATTTGTTCAAATTTTCCTAAACAATCTAATAAAGTTAATGAAAAAAAGAATAATAAAAATGTTGATAAATTAGAATTAATGCCTTTTGAATTAATATTTGGTGATGGAATTCACTGGGGTGCATGTATTCTTATTTATGTTCTTGATCAAGAACATCGTTTTAATGTTTTAGATTTTTCTTATCATTTAGAAAAAATTTACAAAGGAGAATATAAGAATAAGGAATCTAAAAATATAAATTTGAAAAAAATTATTTCTCGAATACATAATGTAGAACAATTAAATAATCAAATATTTACCTTTCTTAGGAAGTTAATAGATTTTAAAAATTGTGATAGAGATATTAAAGAATATCCTACACCACAATATCATAATTATTGATAACAAGTTTTATTAAGTTAATATTAAACAGATAGTTTTTATCTGTTATTTTTTATATTTTTATTATCACAATGTTTTTTATTCACATTTTTTATTTAAAACAATAAATTAATAATAAAACTTTTTTTAAAACTACTATAAATGTTTATTGTTATGAAAAAAAAAAGACTTTCTTGTTTTATTGTAAGCAAGCATGCAGTTATATTGATTAAAACTTGTTGCTCTAAAAACAATATTTGAATTATTAATGCATTATAATATTAGTTTCATATTTAAAAAGCAAACTTTTATCTTCTTATAAAAAGTTTCGGCAAATTTATTAATCATTTATTTAAATTAATCTTTTTAAATAATATTAAAATTATTTTTCTACTTTCATAAAAGACAATGAAATTTTCTAACACAAGTGTATCACTTTTGGATATTATAGAAATAAATTTAATAAGAAAAAAAATTCTTCAAAATATTTCATTATTTAGTGATATAAGTAATTTTTCGAAGACGTGTAAATTGATAAATTATATCATTCAAAATGATTTCATAGATAGAAACATCGTGCTACATGATGATTATCAATTTATTGATGTTAAAATAAAAGAAGAATACAACATAAATCAAAGTTTCTTTAGTTTACCATTACATGATAACATTGAAATTATTAGTACAAAGAAGAACTATGAAGATCTTGAAAACAAGCAAAAATTTTTTGGAGAAATAATAAATTCAAAAATTTATATTAAGTTTCGATTTTATGATCAATTTAAAAAGTTAAAAGGCAATGATTATAAATTATTCATTAATAGACTTGTAGAAAAAATTGATTTAAATTGTGAATCACGAAAAAATGCAAATTTTTTATCTTTATGGAATGATATGGATCAAAATATAGATTTACAACTTTGTAGTTACCTAAAACATGCTAATATAAGACGCATAGAAGTTACAAATAGTTTTTTGGAAGGTGATCTTGAAAGTTATAAAAAAATTGGTAGCAATATTTTTAATGGATTTCCAAAACTATGTGAATTTTTAATAAATTTTTCAATTCCCATTTATAATCTAAACATACATAATGAAACTAATGATACAGTGGAATATATAATGAAAGACCTATCTGAAATAAGTAATGTAACGTTAATTTTAAACCATAGAAACACTGATAACGTATTACTTAACAAATATTTTCTAATGATTTTTACAATTGCTACCAAATATAATATCCACATAAAATATATTACTGGACAAAGTCAAACACCAGCTAAAAAAACAATTTCAATGTTTAGAACATTTAATTTTTTTATATTAAAAAATAATTTAACTACTTTTTCTTGCTGTTTAGAAAATCAAAATGAATTTCCTAAAATTATTATATTATCACAACATTTTTTAAATCTTCAAAACTTACAATTAACTTTTCATTATTTTGATATCAAAAATTATATTAAGAAACAAATTAAATATGATTATAAATGTTTATCTTATAAGCATTGTAAAAAGTTGAAAAATGTTGCATTAGTGTTTGATTATCTCCAATTACCTGGATTTCACCATATAAATCAAGAAAAAATTGTACAAAGAAATTTAAAATATCTAAGTTCATTAATGCCAGATACTGTAGAAATATTGAAGTTGGAAAACTTTACTAATTTAACTAGAAATATTATTGAAAAGTTAAACATTTTCATGCCAAATATTAAATTATTAGAAGCAATGTATGTATCATACCAAGATATTAATTCTTTAACTACTTTTAAACATCTACAATACTTAAGATGTATAAATAAAGGGCAATTTAAAGTTCCAGAGCAGGTAAAACTTTTTTCCATAAGACAATATGAAGATATGGAAAATGAAAATAGTAAGAATGAAAATAAAACATTTCTAAAAATGTATAGAAAACAATTTTCAAAGTGTATAAAAAATAAAAACGAGGTATATATCTTTTTCAATGATATACTACATTGGGATATGTATAAAAGTCTAATTCAAAAATATAACTGGAGTTAAATCTTAACCTTAGATATTTTTAATTTTGATAATAATTTTTAAAAATGTAATAAAATTTGTTTATCACCAAAAATACTATTATTTTTCTGTTTTTTGAACAATAATACATTGATATGTAAAAAAAAGAATAAAAAAGTTGTCATTAAAGTTCAAGTAAAAAATTAGAAAATTTTCTGACAAATTAAAAACCATTTGAAAAAAAAATTATAACTATAAGGAGAAAGTATTCTAGAATAAATTTTTAAAGCAAATCAGTTGTTATTTATTTTATTTTTAAGAAAGAAATTTTTAGCCGGGATACTCAAAAGTTATAAACAAAGAATATTTAGAAAAAATTTCCGCCTTTGGTTGTAACTCTTCTGAAAATGAAGCTAGAAACAAGCGGTTTTCTGAAATCGTCTTTATATTAATTTTCATATGGGGTCTACCTTCAAAATTTTTTTATATCACCAACCACTTTTGAGATATAAAAAATGATGACAAAAGATTAAGCGCGAAAAAATACCAAATACTATATCTTGAAAACTTTTGAAAATCAAGAAAACTTTTCAACGTGGACTACATCTAAAAAGTTAAAAGAAGCCCAGCGCAACAAATTTCATACTTCCACGAGCCATATAACTCAAGTTATGAGTACGTTCTTGAAAACGTTTTTGAAGTAACGTTTTTCATCATATCTCAAGTTTGAGACGTCCTATGAAGATGGGACTAGGTTCAATGAATTTCCCGTAAAAATCTGATCTAGAATATATACTTTAATTTAGAAATGCTCAATTTGATCATGAAAGGCGATTTTTTGCAAAAAATATTCCCCACTTTCGTCTCCAACTTTGAAGACTCATAACTTCTGAAGTTTTAATTTTTACATATCCTTGATTATATTCAAAATTCACCTCTCTTTAAGGGCTATCGAATGAATATCATATTATTTCAAAATTCTAAAAAAAGTTGTTTTTTTAATTTCTGATGACAAATCAAGTTGGAGCTTCTTGGACAATTTTTGAAACTCGCGAAATATTGAAGTTATTTTTACAAAAATTATTCATATTAAAATAACTTTTTAAGAGAAATCGTTTGCCACTAAGCTTATCTTCATATGACAATTTTTAGCCAAGATACTGAAAAGTCATGAACAATGAATATTTAGAAAAAATTTCCGCCTTTTGTTATAACTCTTCTGAAAATGAAGCTAGAAACAAGCGGATTTCTGGAATCATCTCCGTTTTAGTTTTCATATAGGGTCCACCTTCAAAATTTTTTTATATCACAAACCTTTTTTGAGTTATAAAAAACGATGACAAAAGATTAAGCGCGAAAAAATACCAAGCACTATATCTTGAAAACTATTGAAAATCAAGAAAACTTTTCAACGTGGACTACACTTTAAAAGTTAAAAGAAGCCCAGCGCAACAAGTTTCATACTTCTACGAGCTCTATAACTCAAGTTATGAGTACGTTCTTGAAAACATTTTTCAAGCAATATTTCTCATCATATCTCAAGTTTGAGACGTCCTATAAAGATGAGACCAACTTCAATGAATTTCCCGTAAAAATCTGATCTAGAATATATCTTTTAATTTAAAAATGCTCAACTGGATCATGAAAGGCGATTTTTTGCAAAAAATATTCCCCACTTTCGCCTCCAACTTTAAAGGCTCATAACTTCTGAAGTTTTAATTTTTACATATCCTTGATTATATTCAAAACTCATCTCTCCTCAAGGGCTATCGAATGAATATAATATTATGCCAAAATTCTAAAAAAAGTTAATTTTTTTAAATACTGATGACAAGTCATGTTGGAACTTTTTGGCCAATTTTTGAAACTTACGAAATTTTAAAGATATTTTTGCAGAAATTATTATTTCTAGAATAACTTTTTAAGAGAAATCATTTGCCACTATTCCTATCTTCATATGACAATTTTTAGCCAAGATACTGAAAAGTCATGAACAATGAATATTTAGAAAAAATTTCCGCCTTTGGTTGTAACTCTTCTAAAAATGAAGCTAGAAACAAGTGGATTTCTGAAATCATCTCCGTTTTAGTTTTCGTGTAAGGTCCACCTTCAAAATTTTTTTATATTACTTACCATTTTTGAGATATAAAAAGTGATGACAAAAGATTAAGCGCGAAAAAATGCCAAGTACTATATCTTGAAAACTTTTAAAAATCAAGAAAACTTTTCAACGTGGACTACATCTAAAAAGTTAAAAAAAGTCCAGCGCAACAAGTTTCATACTTCTATGAGCTGTAGAACTCAAGTTATGAGTACGTTCTTGAAAACGTTTCTAAAGCAACATTTTTCATTATATCTCGAGTTTGAGACGTCCTATGAAGATGAGACCAACTTCAATGAATTTCCCGTAAAATTCTGATCTAGAATATATACTTTAATTTAAAAATACTCAACTGGATCATGAAAGGCGATTTTTTGCAAAAAATATTCCCCACTTTCGCCTCCAACTTTGAAGGCTCATAACTTCTGAAGTTTTAATTTTTATATATCCTTGATTATATTCAAAATTCATCTCTCCTCAAGGGCTATCAAATAAATATCATATTTTGCCAAAATTCTAAAAAAAGTTGTTTTTTTTAAGTTCTGATGACAAGTCAAGCTGGAGCTTCTTGGACAATTTTTGAAACTAGCGAAATATTGAAGTTATTTTTACAAAAATTATTCATATTAAAATAATTTTTTAAGAGAAATCGTTTGCCACTAAGCTTATCTTTATATGACAATTTTTAGCTGAAATGCTGAAAAGTCATGAACAATGAATATTTTGAAAAAATTTCCGCCTTTTGTTGTATCTCTTTTTAAAATGAAGCTAGAAACAAGCGGTTTTCTGAAATCATCTTCGTTTTAGTTTTCATTTAGGGTCTACCTTCAAAATTTTTTTATATCAGCAACCACTTTTGAGTTATAAAAAATGATGACAAAAGATTAAGCGCGAAAAAATACCAAGTACTATATCTTGAAAACTATTGAAAATCAAAAAAACTTTTCAACGTGGACTACATTTAAAAAGTTGAAAGAAGCCTAGCGCAACAAATTTCATAGTTCTACGAGCTGTATAACTCAAGTTATGAGTACGTTCTTGAAACTTTGTCAAAACTTTTTTTCTTATCATATCTCAGGTTAGAGTGGACCTATGAAGTTGGGATTACTTTCAATGAATTTCTCGCAAAAAATTGATCTAGAATCATAAAATAAATTTTAGAAATCTTGTTTTATTCGTGAAAGGCGATTTCTTGCAAAAAATATTCCCCACTTTCGCCTCCAACTTTGAAGGCTCATAACTTCTGTAGTTTCAATTTCTATATATCTTTGATTATATTCAAAATTCATCTCTTCTCAAGGACTATCGAATGAACATAATATGGTTTTTAAATTCTAAAAAAAGTTGTTTTTTTATAACGCATTTTTTAAGTAACATAAAAAATTATTTTTAATTGTGTAAAATTTAACGTAGGTCTTTTTTATGTTTTTAAAAAAAGTCAGTATATAAAATTAAGCAACTTATCATGTAAATATTTTAATTGATATACACAGAGATACGCATCATTATCAGTCGTCATATATAATTATTTATAAACAAAGTTATATAATCATACCCATTGTTTTTGTTTAAAATATGTTATTGTTATGATTTTTTTTATCATAGTTGAAAAGTTGATTTTTAATGTGCCCCACTATTAACTATTTTTGACCTTTTCTTAAGAAATTAAAAAAAGGTAGAATGTTAATTAATCAGTTGTTCTTTTTAAGAATATATTTTTTAGAGTATAAATCAATTTTTTTTTTCTAAGAAGACAAAGTGAAATAAAACATAATTTAAGATAATTACAATAAATTTTTAAATTACTAATTAAATAAAAACTTTTTTAATATTATATTTTTCTATATAGTCAATGTATCATTTTTTAAATTAGAAAGTTGGATTTGTGGATTTGTCATATTAGAAGAATTTGATTTACATGTTCCATTAATACATATACCTTCATAACAAGCTTCTTTAATGCCTTCAAAATTTTTACAATTTCCATTTATTTTTATTTTTGCTGTACATTTACCAACACCATTATTTACAAAACAAAATAAAAATTCACTTCCACAGGATAAATTTGATAAAGAACATATAGGTCTAGGAGCATATTCATACATATTATCAATATACTCATTTTTTAAACCATCAATATTTTTCCATTCTTCAAATGGTTTCATTAATTTTGTTCCAAAATGAAGTTCTGAAAAACAATCATACATATCTTTAGGATAAACATTTTCTCTTTCTTCCCTATTTTGATTATTTTTTCTCCACATCTCCCATATGAAATCAACAAAAGAATGATGAAAATAAAATATTGGATCATTAGCAGCTGTAGCTGTTAGAAACATATCACCACCAATAAAATTATGTATATTAGCATGTATAAATTCTAATCCATTAAAATCAACCTTTACGGAACAATTATTTCTTGCAGCTGGAAATATTAATATTTCATCTATTGATGTTTTATTCATTAAATAATCAATTTCTAAATCTTTAAATACACCACCAATATTTCCAATATTTCTTGAAATATTTGGATCACCATTAATTGTTGTAAAATTTTTAAAAGGTCCTGTTATAACATCTCCTTCATCATTTGTTGTACCAAAAAATAAATCACTAAATAAAATAGAATCTTGTGGATTGGGAAGATAACTTTCTAGTGTTGAATCCCAATAAGGTATAGATAAAGAAGGATCAATTTGTTTTAATGCAATTTCAAATCTTTTTAGAAATTCTCTATGCCATGGTAAAAAAGCTGGTCCAGCATGTGAGCTACCACTTAATGATATTTCTGAATGAATATTGGCAAAATTAGTAAAATCACCATTTTCTTTTAATTTTTTTAAAGCATCATGGTAGCGTTTTCTTTCTTCTGCTGTTAACATTCTTAATTCCTTTCTTATAGATTTAGATAATTTTTCACCATTAGGTAATATACAATAATTTTCTTCCTCAATTATATTTCCATCAAAAAAATGACATAAACAAATAATATCCATACATTGATTAACTGTTTTTTTAGATGGAGCAACTATAGCAGCAAAAATTGGATCAGGTCCATTAGATATAGATGATAATAATTGGTTTTCTGATGAAAGTTTAGCAATTGCTCTTGATTTTTCATCCCATTTTTTAATCTTCCAACAAGTAACCATCAATGATAAACTAGGAGCTTTAAAACAATCTATACATTTTGATTTTAAAACAATAAAATCAAAAAATAACAAAATAATGAATATCAAATTATTTTTCAAAATCATATTATTTATTATATAAAAAATTTGCTGCAAAATTATTACAAACACTTTTTTTATATAGTTTAATTAATATTTATTATATTAATATACATATTTTTTTTAAACAATGTGTATTTGTTAAACACATCTCGGTAAACTGTCTATTTATAAATAGCATGATTCTATAGTTATTTTCTAAAATGTTATTTATCATAAAAATTTATTACTTTAAGGAATCAATTAAAAATATTTTGTCAAATTTTTATTTGATAAAGTTTTCTTTTTCAAAACAAATTATTTTTATGTTTTTTAATTATTAAATTAAATTAATTTAAACATTAATTTTAGTTTAGAAAATTAATTAATTAATTGTACTTCTAATTTTCAAATTTCTATGGTACTTTGATAAACTTATTTTCAAAAATATTGAATAATATTTTACTCAAATGACTACAGAAGATTTTTTTGAACAGGATTCTACAAAATATTGTTTGTAAAATAAAAAGAAAGAAGTTTAAATTAAGCTTACCATGAAATATATTATTCTTTATCATAAATTTTGTGTTTTTTAAAAGTTATACAAGAGTAAAACAAGTTTCATTTATATTTTAAAAAAAAGTAATAGAAAAATTTAATACAAAATCATTTGCCTTGGAAATGACAAAAATTTGTTTTTTTTTCGTAATAATAATATCAAAATACACATTAAAAATCTAAATGTCAACTGTAGGTGACGATGTCTTAAATTTTTAGAAAACTAATAGATTGTCATCTACAGTTATAAAGTCAATTAAGTCTTCTGATGTATTAGATTTTTTTCAAGGACAAGTGACGATAGATTTTATAAATTTAAATATCCAAAAATAGAATTTTTTTTAAAAATATTTTTATGTATTACTCAAAAGAAAATAAACTGATTTTAATTCAAGATGATTGCAAAGAATATTTGAAGAAAATATGGATAAATGGTTTTTGGTTGTATATTGATCTTACTAATTCTAATGAAGAAATAATTATTTTAAGAAGTACCTTACAGTAACATTCATATTTTTGTAAAACTTTAGAAATGTTTAGTTGTAAAAACTTTTATACAATTTATAAATATAATTTTTTTAAGAATTTACTAGTAAGATATTTAATATTTAAGATGTCAATAGTTTTAATAAACATACAAAATAAAGTTTATAAAAATGTTTTGCTTAAAAAAATAACATCAATAGTAAAAAATAATATAAACTAAACATTTATAAACTCATCTGTAGGTTAAACTTCAAGAGAATTTACTACTAAAGAAAAAAATAGAATTACTAGATCAACCTATATTATTATAGTACTTATTTTTTTAATAAAAATATGAATAATTTCTTTTATTCATGCAATAAAAGAAACTTTTCGTTGAATTCTTAAAGTTTGTACATCACTTGGTACAATATTATTTTTTCTTTTATTAGTAGAATGTTCATAAGTACTTTTATGATTTGATCCATTAAATGTATCACTTGATAAAAATGAATCTTTTCTTGTAATAACATTTCTAAACAATGCAACAAATCTTTTTCTATTTTTTTTTGGTAAAAAAATAAATAACATAGAATTAATTGTTGGTGTAGTACATAATAATTTAACTAATACATCCCCAAGAAATGGAATATTTTTACTATAACCAATAGCTACAGTAATTAAAAATATAACAATTGATGGAAAAGCTATAATAAATGGTGTACATGCTTGGAGGGTAATAATTCTTAAAAAATCTAAATATAATCTTTTGGTTGTTTCAGATATTTTTGAAGCAACAGATTTCATATATCTTGTATATTTGTAAAGTGAAAAAATAATTAAAAAAAAATAAATTGTAGAAAAGAAGATAACATCAATTATAATAAATTTCCAATTTTCTAAAGTCTATATAAGAATAAATATTAATTTTAGAATTTTATTACTTACAGCTAATGATCCCATTATAACATTATCATTTTGAAATAAATTACTTTTTATATGAAACTTTTTCATAAATTCATTAAGAGTTTTATTTTGTATTTCTTCTTTTGATGCTTCTGATGAAGCATGAACCAAAAATGATGCAAATAAGAAACATAATATTACCATTATAATTGTTTTAACTATGTTAACTTTAAAATTTTTACATAATATTAGACATCTAATAACTAATACTCCAACAGGAAATACTATTGTACCATAAATCATAAGTATTGCTATTAATAATATTATATTATGAATAGTAAAATTTTTTGGAATCCATTTAAGAAATACTAACATAAATATTATATGATCATCATAAAATATTACAACCATTCCAATTAATGAAGTTATTATTGATGTTAAAATACCAATAATAAATTGTATTTTTAGTATATTACTCATCTGAGATATATGCTTCTCAAATGATAATAAACATGTTATATATATTGCTATACTATTAAAAAATAATCCGAAAAAAAGATTAAGACTATTAGTACAATATTCATAAAAATCCATTTTTTTAAAATAATAAATCTATTTTTAGAGATATTAGAATTAAATAACAAAACTTCCTGCGAAAAAAGTATTTTTAACAAAATAGTTTACAGACAAATTATCTTATTATTTATATTTTCTGATATTAAAAAAAATTTCATCTTATAATTTGTATATAAAAACTTCCTGAAATTTATGTTAATAATATTAAAAAATATTGCTATTATGTCATTGTAGTATAATTGTTATCTTTATAATTATAAAAATATAATTAAAATTAAGTTATTCTATATTTTTTGTATAAAAGTTATTAAAAATTTTATCATGAATTGACGTCATGATAGTAATATTAATGATATCCATATAGTCTATTGAAAATTTGAAAATTAATAACAATCTAACAAAAGTTTTATTCAAAAGAATTTTATTTTATTATGAAAAACAAAAATAATAAGAAAGCAAATAAACTTTTAAAATGATGAATAATATGATAATGATAATACTATAACAATATAATTAATCAAACATAACATTTAATTGTACACTTATTTTGTTTATAATTTTTTAATAAAAATAAAATAAATCTATAAATATTTTTTAAATTATTAAAAAGTATAAACTTTTAATTTTCAAAGTTATTAGTATTATACATTAATTGTTTTTAAATGATATTTAAATTATAAAAATTATATGGTAAATATAAAAATAAATCTTCAAAAAGAATTAATTTATTTTGAGTAATTGTAATGTTATGATAATATTTTTTAAATTATTATAATAATTGTACCAAAAAATATTTTTAAAAAGTTTTTAGTATAAATTTTTTCTATTTATAAAAAATTTTAACTAATTTGAATAATATGTTAAAATAATCAAAATTTATGTTAATATATATCAGATTTATTCAATATACGCCACTGAAAGTGCTCGTACTCTTCCTGTAGCTTCTTTATTATATTTCAAAATTTGACTTTTTTTTTTGATAAAATATTTTGAAAGATTATCAACTGAACCAAATACATTATCTTTATCATTATCTTTTTTTGAAATACAAAGACAAATATTTCTTAAATCAGTAAAAATTAAAAAAAACATCATTCTGTTTCTTCTTGGTAAAAATATAAATAAAATAGCATTGATTGTTGGTACGATACAAAAAAGTTTTACTATTATATCTCCAAGAAAAAAAATATTATGAATATTACCAAATAATATAAATATTGAGTATGTTATGACTGCAGGAAATATCAAAAAATATGGTATACTAGATTGAAGGAGTACAATTTTTATGAAATCAGTATGTAATTTTTTTGTTCCTTTTGACATACTAGATGATAGAGATTTCATATGTTTTATATAATTAAATATAGCAATAAATGTAATAATAAATATTATTATTAAATATATCAAAGATTCTAAAATACTAATTTTCCAATTTTCAAATGTCTTTAAAAAAAATTAATTATTATTTTTTTAATTTAATACTTACAATTTTTGATCCTAATACAATAACATCATTAAAAAATAAATCACTTGTTAATGAAGAATCATTAAGAAATTTTTTAAATGTATCATTTGGTAATTCTTCACTAAAAATTGTATATGAATTATGTCCAATTAATAATGAAAGCATGAAACAACATAAAATTATTAAAAATAATTTAAATCTTGTAACTTTTATATTTTTACACAATATTATACACCTAATAACTAATACTCCAACAGGAAAAGTTATTGTAAGATATAATATTATACATGTTGTAAGTAGAATGATTTTATGTAACATAAAACTTGAAGGTATCCATGTAAGAAATAAAAAACCAATATTTAGATAACCATTATAAATAAATAAAGTAACTCCAAAGATTGATGAGATAATTGATGCTAATATACCAACAATAAATTGAATTATAATTAAACTATTAATTTGTGAAATATATTTTTCTGAACTTAATTTATATGTTATATATATTGCAGCACTATTAAAAAATATTCCAAAAATTAGATTTCCTATATAAGAGCCACAAATATAAATATCCATTTTGTAATAAAATATAATGAATTTCAAGTTTGTTTTTCATTAATATATTTATATTTAAACAACTTTTGCGGAAATAATTTTACATTTATAAATAGAATTTTCAGATACATTTTCTTTATATTTTTAAAAATCCAAGTAAATAATGACATATAAGTAATTGAAAAATTTTTTTTTATTTTTTGTTTAAGTTAAAAGTTATTTAATTTTCAAAAATAAATTTAAAAGGTTGAAATAAATAATTAGTAGTAAAAATGAACTTAATAAAATGAATTTATAAGTGCTAAAACTTAAAATAGTTTTTTTTTTATTGCTTTCATAATTTCATGATTTATTTTTAAATTATTTATAATTAAATTTTGACTATTTTTACTTGTAATATATTTAGTAATTTTTTTTAAAATCTAGTTGTAGTTTTTTATGGTATAGTTAAATAAAAATTTGTATACATGATTTTAAAAATACTTTATTGTTTATTTGTAATGAGTTTATTTTGTAATTTTTGACAAAAACTAATTGTTTAAAAAAAAACAAGAAAAGAAAAATTTTTAAGAAAACTTTTCCAAGAAATAAATGTTTAAAAAATTACGATAAAATTCTATAACTTATATTTAAAAAAATAGTCTTGCTAAATTTAAATAATACCACAATTGCTTTTCTACTTGTAATTAATACATCACTTTTCTTCAATGGTATATATTCATGAATCACTCTGTAAATTTTAATTAAATTTTCTTGCAAAAAAATTTGCATTATTAATATAATTTATACTTGTATTTGTTCTATATTAAGTAATTTTTAAAATTGGTTAATTAAAAATTAAAAAAATTACAAGATTTTATATTACTAATATTAGATTTTTTCAAGTGGAATATTTTAATATTGTTGTGCCAGACGAGGAGTGGTATTAGAAAGTAGAACCAAAGAAGCATATATAACAGAGGTAAAGAAGCAAAAAAAAACGCAGAATTAAAGAGATCAGCAAAATAAAAATTATTAAAATTTAAAATTAGTTTTGTTATTTTAAGTGACAACAAGGTACATATCGAAAATTTCTACAATCATACATCTGGTGAACTATGACGATTCACAAAGATATCAACATTTTTAAAATTTTTTATTTATTTATATATAAAGGAAATTTGATTATATTTTAAGTTTATTTTCATCTATCAGATTGATTGTATTTTTCTACATTTAAACTTTAATTAATAAAAATTTATTTTATGTATTTAAAATTAATTTGGAAATTAATATTGAAAACATTTTAGTTTGATTAATTTTTATTTTTATGAAATATTGAATAATAGATAAATAATAATAATTATATTACTTTTTTTTACTTCAAATGACATTTCTACTGCATCAGAAAGACTTGGATTTCGGCTAATGAGTTTTACTTTTACTAAAAAGTAATAAAAGATAATTTAAGATAAAAATAAATAAAAAGTATTTTATTTTTGATATTATCTGGTCTATTGTTTTGAGTTAAAGTTCTTCTATTATCATAATCTCTTCCTTTAAAAATTTCAAATTAAAATATATATAAAAATAATTGTTTAAAATTACAATAATCGTTGTCAGCTTTTTTTTGCGTCAAAATATCTTCCTACTCTTTTTAAACCAATGTTCTAAATATAATTTAAGTATAAATTACTAAATTATTATTTTCAATATCAGATTCAGCATAAACTAACCAAAAGTGCTATCATAATAATATTGAGTGAAAAGACACAGATATTTTAAAGAAGTGGAATACTTAAATAAGAATTAATTTCTCAAAATGCTGTAAAAAGTTTTAATTAGCTTTGTCTAAATCAAATATTTAATATTAAATTAATATTTTTTTTATAAAAAAAAATAAATGAAAAAGTGCTTTTGATTATTACTTTTTAAAAAATATTAAAATATTTGTTTTTATAAGTTAAATATTTAAAACAAAATGTAAACTACTTTTTAACAACTAATTTTAAAAGCTGGCAAATTATAAATTTTAATTACAACTTTTAATTTGATTTGGTTCTTTGATTAATAAATAGTAAAATCGTATAAAATTATATTTGTTAATAAAAAATTAATTAATTCATATTAATTCATACAAGAAAATATTTTTTTAATTTTTTTTTAAAAAATACTATTAAACTAATTTTTAATATAAAATTAAGCAATAATATCAATATTATAAATAATGGCAATTTGATATTGTGATGTTGAGTATGGAAGATATTTAGAATCATTAAAAAATTCTTAATCAATTTGTTATATTATAAAGTATATTAAAAACTGAAGCAAAAAAAGTTGTTGATGTAAAACTAATTAGTTAAAACTTTCTTATATTAGGATAATTTATTGTGTTTATGTTTTTTTTTATTTTAAAAATATATTAATTTTACTTTAATTAATTGATAAAATATTAGTTAAATTATATTTTAAATGGCACTTGATTTTATTAGATAATTACTCAATACTTTTTATATTAATATAAATTGTATAACCAAAAAAAATTAATATTTTTAGATATGTTTTTTTTATCAAATATTTCTATAAATATATCAAATTTTGATATTATATGATTTGTTTAAACAAATTCAATTTAATATATATTGATAATTATAAAAATTTTTGATATAAAAATCTTTTAAAGAGATACATTATGTAAACTTAACAAGTAACATATAATATTAAAATTAAGTTCATTAAAGAAAATTGATTTATATGATATATTAATTTAACTATTTTTTTTATTATTAAAAATTAACAGTTTTTTTTATTATACAAATATTGTATTACAAAAAAAAAAACAAAAAAGTTTAAGCATATTAATATTTGAAAAAATATATTCATGAAATTTTTTCAACAACTATTAAATTGCCCATCTCATTTATAATTTTTTTATTAATTTATTAAAAAAAATATTTTTATACAAATTAAATATACAATATTGACTTATAATTATGGTTTCTCTTTTTCAGGAGTTTCTTTAATCGTATTATACAAATCCCTGAATCCATCGACACCATTTATAAAGTCTATACTATCAACATTAGCTAACATTTCTAATGTCTGTTTATAGTCAGAAGGTAATGTTTGGTTAGAAAAACTTTTGCATGGACTAAAAAGTCCTATCAATGATGACATTTGTGTTGAATTACCACCATCAAAACAGTCAAAGGATGATGTTGGTGTACTGGTAAATAAAGATGAAGGTAATTTATCAATACAATCAGATACTTTTGTTGGAGTTTGATTCTAAAATGAATATAATGAAAAAAATAAAAAAAAAGTATTAATCTTACATTTATTTTAACTGGTGATGATATAAAAGGATTTTTATATGTTGCTGTCATTGATTTTACTGGAACATATTTCTTTGGTTTGATTGGTGGAAATTTAGGTAAATTACTATTAACACTTTCTTTTGATAATTCATGAGATTTTTTGCTACTATCAAATATAGTTTCATCAAAACTATTTTTTTGTTCAACCCAATTATCACTTTTATTTGAAAAATCATCTTCAGTTGTACTTTCTGGTTCACCTTCACTATCAATTTCTTTATTATTTTCCACTGTATTACTGTTATTTGTTTTACCTTCTTGACAAATTTTTTCTCCATACTTTCTACATATAAATGTTCTAAATGTTGCCCAAACTTCAGTTCTATTATCAGGAACATTCATAGCATAATATAATTCTATATGTTGTTGTCTATTACATAAATAATAAAATTCAGATATTTTTGCATCAAGTGAAACCTCAAAATTGGAAATTCCTTTTGACATACTTTGAAGATTATATACAAATACATTATTAATCTCAATATTAGTATCTTTATTGGTATTATCTTTTGATGTACTTCCATCTTGTGATGAATTGAATGGTGGTAAATTATTTCTAGATAATATTTTATTTAATGACATTTTTTTAACTGATCCATCTAATTGTGCAGATGTTGTATAGTCAACTAAATTCATCTTTTCTGTTGGAGCTATTCGTATTTCAACTCTCTTTTTTTCTTTGTTATAGTATAATTTCCATCTTTTTTCTAAAATTTCAAAAATTGTTTTTATTTTTTCATCCATTTTAAATCTAATTACAATTTTAGGACTTTGTCGTAACGTATTTTTAATATAATTATAATCTATACTTCTTTTTGGAGATAAATGAAAATAAATAAATTCTGGATTACTACTTTCAAATTGATATTCTGGTAGTAATTTTAAGAATGCACTACATATAGGAGTTTTTAATGAAATAGCTAAATTTCTTTTTCTTACATTCACTTGTCCTTCAGCTAAAAGTTTTCTAAACTTTTCTATATTCCATCTTGGTGATTCACCTGTTTTTTTTTTCCATTCATAACCATTTATAATAATAAATAATTCAAAAATATTTTTTGGTATGTGTGATATTTCCTCATCAGTAATTTTAGCATTTGATTTGTATAACCTGATAGCATTGTGATATTGTACACGTATTTGCTGGAGATCTTTTTGATATCTTCTTTTTCTCATATACCTAGCTATTCCTTCAAAATCTTTACCAACAGCTTTTATTGCTTCATAAAAAGCATTATGTTCAGAAGGAGACCATATATTTTTTTGTTTTGCTTTTTCTGTTGTTTCTTGTAATTCTGTAGGAATAATATTTGATGGTCCTGGTATAATAGAAATATCTTCACTTATTTCCATTCCATCATTATTTTCAACTTGTGATAATGAACCACTACCAACAATCTCTGATGTAGATAATTTTTTTTCTTCATTTATTAAATAATTTGTATTTTTAGTAATTGTTATTTCTGTTTCAGATTTGTTATCTTGTTGTTTTAATTGTTTTTCTTTTATACGTTGCAACATAAATGATGGACTTTTTCCTGTAGAAGATTTAAATACTTTCCGCCTCCTAGATACACCTTCTGTGTCTGCCATTTTATTAGTATCAATAAATAAACAATAAAAAAATATATAAATATCACTTTTTTTTAATAAAATTTTAATTGGTTAAAACAGTACAAATGATAAAATAAATTTAGATTTACAATATGTTTTGTTTTTTACCTCGTTGAAATAATTTTTTATGGAAAACGAAATCATGTTTGGAGGGATGTTGCCACAGATCGTTTCAAGATTTTGGTTTTGAGAAGCCAGATTCTATTACTTTTATTACTTTGATGAACCTTTACTACGGTAGACTATCAAAGTACATATTTTTGTTAAATAAAATTAGTTTTGTCAAGTTTCAACATTATTACACTAATTTTTTTTTGCTTATAATTATAAATGTGTATTTTGTTTTGGTAACTTTATTGTAAACTAATTAATAAAAATTGATTGGTTTAAGAATATTTTTTATTTGTATAACAT
The DNA here is from genome assembly GCF_001040885.1 of Strongyloides ratti. Classification (NCBI taxonomy): domain Eukaryota; kingdom Metazoa; phylum Nematoda; class Chromadorea; order Rhabditida; family Strongyloididae; genus Strongyloides; species Strongyloides ratti. The sequence continues at coordinate 9,455,132 of NC_037307.1, read as the reverse complement.
AAAATAAAAATTTAACAAACATGTTATAATTCTCTTAATAAAAATTTCCTTTTTAATTTCTTTTTATTAAAAAAATAATTTATTATTTTTCCTTTTTACAAATTATTTTTGATTTTTTTTTTGATCAAAAAAGTTTAAATCAAAAAAATTTTAATATTTGAAGTTTCTAGATTTAATTATTTTAACAGACTACAAAAATTTTTATTAATTCATAATATTTTTTTAAAGATTAAATGATACTATTTCGAAAATTTTATTTCCTACATTTTTAAAACCAATTTATTTTTATTCAGAGATAGAAAAAATAACTTATGAATTATTTGCCTTGTATTCTTGATATTTTTGTTTTTGTAATTCATATTCATTCATATTATTTTGTTGTTGAATATTTAACATTCTATATTTTACTGAAACTTGACGTCTTTCTCTCTGTTGCTTTTCATCCCACATAACAAATGCTAGAAATTTTATTAAATTTAATTGTTAAATTAAAAAATTATTACCTATAGTTGCTGCTGTAAAGATGCAAGTACATATAAAAACTTTTTTTCCATACATCTTCTTTACTGGTAAATTTGCGGATACATTTGACATCTTTTTTTCTAAATACAAATATTAATAGATAATTATTTATAAAATATATATATTTAATGAGGAAATCGTACCAACATATTAATTAGGGGTTATCACATTTTAATTATCATATATTTATTATAAACCACAAAAATGTACAGAATATACAAAATGTTTACAAAAAAAGGATATTACTAGTGCCACATTTTACTTCTCTTAAATCTTGACATTGGCTTATATGGTTCGGCTTCAGGTATTTCAGTTGCTTGTGGTTCTTCAGGAATCATTGGTATAGAAGATCTTTCAACAATATTTTGCGTAAATGCTTCCTTTGACATAGGTTCAATTTTACACGTATTTACATCTTCTTCATTCATACGTTTAACTGCTTCATGATCTATTGGTGATGGATCTTTATTTGTTAAAATTCCTTTTCCAACACCATTTACTTTCATTTCTAATTCTTTACTTGACAATTCATCTATTTTTTCTATTGTTTGAACTTCATCTTCAGCACTCCAACTTACTCCTCTTTTTAAAGTTTTTTTTTCATCAAAAGTTTTATTTGATAATTCTTTTTTTACTTCATTTGTCTCCATTACCTCTTCAGAATTATTCTCTTTATTATAAATTTCTGTAAGATCTCTACCTTTTTTTAAAATTTCAATTAACTGATCTCTTTTATCTTGAAGACCTAAGAAATTTGCCAAATCATCTACAATTTCATTGTGAAGGATAACTCCATCCTCTGATACATCATCATCATCTGAGTCTAAATCATTTTTTTTGGCTTTGATTTTAGAGTCACCTTCAATAACGACATCAGGTTCATCGTCAGAATCAAGATTTTCTTCTTCATCGTTTTCTTCATCTTCATCATCATCGTCATCTTCCTCGTCACTACCATCTTCCAATAACTCTAATTCATCAAGTTTAGCCATCAACTGATTATACTCTTCCTCTGGAATAGAAGGCTTCTTAAATTCCATAGCTCTCTTTTTTTTTGTCTCTTCATCAGGTTCAACATATTCTTCAATAATTTCAACTGTCCCATCACTATTTTGAAAGAATTGACCTCCATACTTAATTTCATCTTCAGTATTTTTGATTGCTGTTTTAAATTTTTCAACCCGTTCATTTAATAATTCTAATCTTCTATCAATAATACCACATGCCTCGTGCCCACTAGCATCAACAAAATAATTATCACCCAACAAAACTGTATATTTATTGGTATTGTACAATTTGGCTGGAAAAAAAGCTACATTACCAAAAGGCATCCATAAATTATGAGTTAATTTTTTTCCATATTCTGTAATTTGATTTTTGATATTTTCAAGATTCTTTATTTGTTTTTCTTCCTCAATCAAAGAGTCTTTTAATCCTTTTAACTTTGCTTCTCGATACCTTTTAAATGTTTGAAAACTTTTTGAATCCCATGAATTTGCCTGTACTGAAGACATTATTGTTATAAAACAATAAGTAATAAAATTAAATAATAACAAATAGAGAAAAAATAAATAATTTTAAGAGAAGAAAAAAAATCAAATAAAAATTTTTATCTGGGTAAGTTTTGTTGTCAAAAGACATCCTACCCCAAATAAGTTGCAATATTTCATAATAAGAGATAGAAAAAAAAAATTGAAACTTTTGAGTATAAAAATTATTATAATTTACTTTTTATATTATTCTCAATGAATTCAACAACTTTTAATGCACAACCCCAATGAAGGGTAAAGCCATTACCACCATGTCCATAATTATGAATTAAAAGATATTTTTTATCATTATCTAATTTTCTTATTTCACTTTCAAGTCTCAAAGATTTTCTTTCAGGTCTTAAATGACACCATTCATTTAAAATTTTTGCCTCTTTCATTGTAGGGTGAATTTTAAGATAATTATCCCAAATTTCTTTTCTATCATCATCAGTAATTTTTGTATCATATCTATGATCTTGTTTAACAGTTCCTAATGCAACAGAATTTGACATAGGAATTGTAAAATTAACAAAATCTTTATAATTAAAATGTTTATGCCAAATACTATCAAGTTCTAGAACAACACCACGTATTGGATATACTGTATCATCATCACCACTTATCTTTCCTCCATTTAATCCTCCACAATTAATGACAATATCATAATCTTTTCCAATTTCGTTAACATTTTTTATTTCCTTTCTTATAAATTGAATACCATTTTTTTGGAGAATTTCTTTCATCCAAGGAACATATTTTTTACCTTCAGAGGCGTATGCTGTATAATGAATACAAAAATTTAATGGATCTATAAAAAGTGATTGTCTTTCACGATCTGTTAACCATCTAAAATTATAAACTATATCAGACATATTTTTTTCTTGAAGTGTTAATCTTTCTTTATCATCAGATTGAATATGTCCACTTAAAAGTTTTATACCTGTTTTTGGACCTTCTGTCTTTTCTAAAAATGCCATTCTTTCAAATGTTACTTTTGCCAAAGGTTTTAGTTCCTCTTTGTCAAGACGAAAAAGGCCTGCTGGTCCAAAACTACATGTCTTGTCAAATGGGCGATCATGAAATATGGTGATCTAAAATAATAGTAAAAAAATATAGAAGAAATAAAAGTACTTTATAATGAGGAAATTTTTGATTTATAGCTAAAGCAGAAGATACTCCAATTACTCCTTCACCAATTATAGCAATATTCTTAGAAAACATCATCAAAAACGTTTTAAAAATGAAATATGTATTGGTTTTCTTTTTAAAACAAATGTCTATTGATCAAATGATAGTGTGTATTTATTATCAGTTATCAATTAATTAAATTTATATCATTATAACTACAGTATTATTTTAATAAACTCATTAATATAAAAAGAAATGTATCAAATCAACACTACTCAAAAAGACTATTAATAATAATTTTATATTAAAAAGTATTTATCCTGAATAAAATAATATTAATATATATTACAATTTTTTTTTTATCAATTTTTCTTAATGATACTATATAAATGATAAAATAAGACATAATTACTATTATTTTAGTTGAAAAGATAATTGATTAAAAACCAAAATAATATATTCTATTTGACTCTTTACAATGATTATTTTTTTTATATTCATATTATATGGAATATGGTAAATGAAATTTTTAGAAAAATAATTTTTTTTTATAAAAATATATAAAGTACAATAAAATTATCTTATTTTTAAAGTTTATTGGTAAAAAATTAAAATAATATTCAAACTTATGTATCATTTTTTAATTATTTTTAATGTTTTGAAATTTATAAACATTCAATAATATATTTGAAAATAGTACTATAAATATTTTTATATATATATTTTTCTTTTTAAAAGAGCATACAAATATATGATGTTTCTAAAAAATGAAAATGTAATCAAAGGAAAAGTTTACAATAATCATATTGATTGATTTTTGTTATTATATAATAAAATATTATTTTTAAAAATAAAAAATATGGTGAATTTTTAATTTAAAAAGGTATATTTTATTCAGTGTAAGATGTGATTATAATTAAGGTAAAAAAATATTTCACTTGGTCATAATTTAAAATTCATACAAATTTTCATGTAACAAATTTACAGAAATAGAATAACTTTTAATTATGCTAAAAACATTCTATAAATATTTGCTAACAGATGTTAAAATAACATACATAGAAGGATAACTTGTGAATAATGAATATAATGAATATTTTTAAAAAATTTTACATAAAGTTTTTCATCTGTCAATTTTTTAAAAATTGTTATTCTAATGACATTTTATTCCTGTAAAATTTAATATTTCCTTTCAAAATATTTTTGTTACTTTTATAGCAAATTTTTTTTTTGTTCCTGATAAATTTATCTATTTAGTTATAAATACATTAAATAATTAATATTCTTTAATATAAAAACAAAATTATATTTCATAAACTTTCATAAAAAAATTTTTTATTTTTGTTTATCCTTTTTGAAATCTTTATGATTACTGTAATTTTTTTTTCTCTATTAAAACAGTAAAATTTTTAGTTAATAACACTTATATTTAAAATACCTATTTTTTGTTGATATTTATGATTAATAAATTAAACAAATGTTTATAAAATTCTACTTCAAAAAAAAACATTATTTTTATATTAGCAAAAAATTTAAATAAATTTTTAAATAAGCTTCTTTTTCTATTTATAAGTTTAATTTTTTTAAAATAAAAATGTCATTCAATTTATCTTTTGATATAAATATAATCATTTATCATTTTTCCCTCGATAATTTTGATTATACTAAAATTAACATATTTATTCTTTTAAATATAATAGTTCTTATCAATGACATCAAAAATGATTTTTTTTATCAAATTATTTTTCATAAAAATAAAAATATTATTATATTTATGTCATTTTTAATTTTGAAAAAGCATTAACCATTAATAGTATTATTTATTTAGTAAAGAAACATTAAAAATTTTTACGACTCATCTTCTAAGCTAATATTTTATTTCGTTTTTTTTTTTTGGACTGTAAATAGAGTAATGATATTAAAAGTATAAATAAAAGAAAACTTTATTATTTGCAGGAATATATTTTTATAATTTTTTTTATATATATTATTTTATATGTTTTAGATATGTTAAATTATTTCTAATATATCATTTTACTTTCAAAATAACATTATATTTATTATTATAATTCTAATTCTTGATCATTATCAGAAAAACATATTTTGTTTATCATGTGCTAATTATAAAAATAGTAGTATGAAAACAAAATTTTAATTAAAAAAAAATTTTATTAATTATACTTTTGACAAAATCATTGCTTAAACATAATATTTTCGTTCATTGATAATTAATGAATCATTAGAGATCCACATATTTGTGTTTTATTTCCGTTTTTTAAATAAAAAAAAAAATTTTTTTCCTACTTACCTACATAATTTGATATGTTTTCTAAAATGTCACAAAGCAATTTTTATATAAATTAAATTTTACACACATTATTAAATGTATTATCACGCATCATTGGAATGTGGTTTAAAATAAAGTGGTAATATTTTGTTTAACCAATTATTTACTTTGTTAAAATTACTTGAAAAAAAAAATTATTATAATTTTAAATATGTTGTAAAATGGAAAATGAAATTTTAAATATATATTTTAATAAACAAAATGTATTTGGTAATGGAAAAACAATAACAATTTTAATATTTACAATTATAAAGGTTATTTTTATATTTTTTTTATTGTATTATAAGTGAAAAAAAATAATGGTATACTATTTTGGTATATGTATATTAAATGAATCAGAAAAAAAAAGTTATTTTTTCTGGAACATTATCCATGATCAGAGTTCATATGTCTCGGGTAATGGTAAATTAAACTCATTTATAAACAGTTCATACAAAATCTTAAAGTACAAATTTATTAATAAATATTTTTCAAAAAAAAAAGTAAATGTTCATATTTTAGTTTATTAACCAATTATCTAACTTTTTTTTTTTCTTACATATTAATAGTATTTAATATATAACTTTATTTATATTTATAGTAACTTTTTTAATATACTCAATAAAATTAAAATATATAAAGTTTATATACTTTAATATTTAATTTGTTTTTTAGTTAAAAAGTTAAAAGATATAAAAAATGAACTTAAAAAGATATTTTTAGATATATGAAAACTTTATATTTATCAATAAAATTTGTTAATTTATTATTAAAGATAAAAAATATTATACTGTAAAAAAAAAATTTATTTATCTCATTATTTTTTTTTTTTTTGTAATTTTTTATTCAATTATTTTTTGTTTATACCTCCATAGTGGCTATTATAATTTATAATCAAATACTTTTTAAAATGTATAAATAAAAGAAAGATTTTTATCTTTTTGTAATCAAAAAGAAATTTATTATCAGTTATTTATTTAATTAAAACTTTTATGTGTGTATGCAAAATTTTGTATAAATAATGCATTTTATTATTACCTTTATTATGGTATTTGCAGAAATTTGTTCTCCTATATATTCTTATCAATGTTTACCTTTGTTAAATATGGCTACTATTATTAACCAAGACAAAATTAATTTTTTTTTATATTCCTTTATCATTTGTTTAAAATAATATTTATTTCAACATACAAAGAGTTCTTTATCATCATTGTATATTTTTATTAATATTAATTAATTAAATTTTATGTATAATGGTAAAATAATCTACTGATAAAATGGCAATTAACAAATTTATCAATATTTCTATGTTATTTTCCTTTTATTTCTTATTATTTCATTACCTGCTTCTTGATTAGATATAACTTTTCTTTATGATAAGAAAGATGATCTTTAAACCTGAGGATGAAACTTTTTTAAATGTTAATAATAATATCCTATAACTTATATTATACAAAAAAATTTTTAATACTTTTTTGATTAAGCAGGATATTTTATTTTAAATGTTTACTTGTAAAAGTTTATACTTTCTTTTAATATTTTAAAATTATTAATTTTTAAATACTTTTTACAGGAACTTAGGGTAATTTTAAAGGTATATTAAAATAAACTTATTATCGTATAACTACATTAACAATTATTATCCCTCTAAACATTTTCATTTCATTAAATTATATTATTTACTTAAATATTAAAAAAAAAAGAAAAATCATATATAAAATATAATTTTTAAACTCTGTTCTTATGACTAAGTTAATATAGTTAAGCATGACTATCCAATGATTAAAATTTGATTATCTTTCAACCAAATATTTATGATATCTTTTTTTTTTTATATATAATTCACATATATATACAAATATATCAAAATTCTTTATTTTATTATAAAAAAAAATTTAATTTTACCTAATTTTTATTACCAACAAAATCCTTCTCTCTCTCTCTCTCTTTCAAATAATTTATTAAATTTTTTATTAATAAATTAAATATATTTATATATGGGTAATATATTTGTAATTAACTTTATGTAACAATCTTTTATATTTATGAGGATGACGTAGGCGTCAATGAATATTATTAAAATACACTTCATATTATATATTTACAGAAGTCATTTTTCTAAAAATTAAATATTCACACTATTTAGTTTTTTTTTTTCTAAAGTTATGTATATACAATAGAAAATGATTAGATATATATTTTAAAATAAAACAATTTTGTGTAAAAAAAAATTTGGCATTTTTAAAGAATGATATCATCTTACATTTATTAACTTATATTTATTTTTTTTTTTGTTATGAGAATTTATTTATCAATAAAATTTTTTAATTTTACTAATAAAATATTTATCATACTTTGAGGATAATTGTGGGTGATTTAAAAATAAAAGGTGAATCATGTATATTGTATAACTATGCTAAGATTATCATATAATTATATGCCCTTTTTTTATTGTATCAAGTCTTAAAATTCAAGTGTGACATGTTCATTAAGTGACCAGAGAGTATCAGTTAAAAGTTCAAAGAATTCTATAATATACATATCAAGGAAAGGTAATAAGTACAATTAAGAATTTGAATGAAAGATTCAATGATCAATTTTCGTCTCTTTTTGCCTCTCTCAATATATCTGTTCTTTTAATGGTGGTTCCTTTTTTTTTTTTTTCTAATATTATGTATCTTTTCTTTTACAAAGTAAACCATTTTTTAAAACTCTTTTTAACATTTGATTTATTTTAATATGTCTTTTAATTATGATTTTTTTCTTATTTTATTAAAGTTTTTTTTTTCCCGAAAAAAGATTAACTATATTATAGTACCTACCTTACCTTTGTTTCTTCCTTATTATTTATTACTATTATCATTAACATTTATTCATGATATATCATTTTTGTATATTTTGATAAGGTATCTATGATTATACATATAACTTTAGTAAATTTTTATGTTACTCATGGGTAATAAATGATATTAAAACACAATTCAATTATATGTTTTTTTTAAAATTTAAACATATATTCTAATAATTATTAATAAGTATTAAAATAATAAAAATAATATCTTTATCATAGTACACCAAAAACAGCGTGATATAAAATATTAAAATATTCTTTTTTTCTTGTAATAATAATAACATCTTTTAAAATATACGCATCAAACAGCAAATCTTTTCTCATCATCTTATTTTTGGGGGGTGGTGGGAGGAGTGTTATATATTTATATATAATAACACTATATTTATTAGAGACCCCATTATAAATTAATATATAATATGGTGGATTTTATATTAAAATATTAAAAGTAATGATTCTTTCATCATTCTTAAGAATCTTAATATATCAATCATTACAATTTTTTCTAGATTCCTTAATAAGACAAGGACATTAATTCATAAGTATATTATTTTGTTTTTGAGTACTTTCTTATTATTTATACTAATAATAAATTTATTATATTTTAAAGTAAAAAAAAAAAGATATATATATATATACAAATTCTTTTTTAATTATATATTAAATTTAATTAATAAATACTTGTCATTATATTATGTTATTTTCAATATTTCATAAACATATTTTGGACTTTTACATAATATTTTAACTTTTAGTTTGCCAACCAAAACCAAGAAAAAATTGCTTTTTTGTTTATAAAAAATCTTAGGCGGAGATAAAAATCTAATATTTTATTATTTAAGATATTAAAAAGGCAACTTTATAGTTTTGAAAAATGTCAAAATTTTCTATTTTTTTACAAATAGTTTTTGTTATTCTTATTTTTGAGGTAAGTTTACTAATTTATTATTATTTTTTTTTATTAAATATTTTATTTTTATAGAGTGTAAAATTCTCTCTACAGAAACCGCTATTTTCTTCTGGTAATATAATATTATCATTAAATGGTGAGGAAATACAAGATGAAATAAGAAATGGTGATTTAAATGAAGGAAAAGAAGTTATTCTAATTAAAAGGAGTATACCAGCAGCTATTATTTTTCATAGATTACCTACGGATGATGATAATGATGAAGATGATGATGATGATATAGATAATGATAATAGGAAGGCACCTATAATAAAAAGAGCATTTGACCGTGTAGATTCTGGTTATTTTGGACTTGGAGCTAAAAAAAGAAAACGATCATTTGATCGAGTTGATTCTGGTTATTTTGGTCTCTATAAAAAAGCTTTTGATCGTGTAGATTCTGGATATTTTGGATTAAAAAGAAAGTAATTTAAAAGAAAGAAACTTATAGGATTAAAAATAAATTAACAAAAAAGTAAAACAATTGCACTTCAAATTTTTTATGTACCCAATAATCTCAAAATACAATGATCTTTTTATTAATATTATATTATTATATATATAGAGAGAAGTTCAAAGACAACAAAAATCATGTATAAATTAAAAAATAATTACCTAATTTGTCTTCGTATAATTAAGTTAAATTTATAATTAATAAAAATTTTTTATTTTTATTTCTAAAATGTACATAGAACATTTAAAAATTTTTTTAATTAGTCATATATTTTAAAATCAAAAGTATTAAAAATCATTTTATTAAGAAATGATTAATGTATAAATATATTTCTTAAGTGGGTAAAATAATAATACCAAATCTTGTTTTCTTTCCTTTTAATCAAACCACATTTTTTAAATTTCTTTGTATAAACTAAAAAACAAAAATTTTTATTTTAACTTTTCACATCCTACATTTTATATTTTTAATACATTTTCTAAACATAATTTTTGTACATTTTATTTTTTTTATAGTTTATAAATAGCTGAAACACGTGAGTATTCAAGTTACATATACATGTACAGACATTAATTTTAAAAATTTTTTAATCTTATATTTATTTTTTAATTTATGATTATTAAACTATAGATATTTTTTTTTATATTAAATTATTATCTCTTTATATAATATGTTTAAATTTTATTTACTATATCATTATTGCATGAAACTATATTATCTTTAACTAATATATAGGTATTTTATATTAAAGAAATATTTGAAAAAGATATAAAATCTATCACACCATTCAGATAATAATTCAACTTTAAAATGTATTCTTTATAATATATTTATAAATGTATAAAATAAACAAATATATTATTATATTTCATCATTCAAATTATTAATTGGAGATACCATTTTATATTAAATTGTAATATATTATCTTAATTTTATATAGGTATATCATAACTTTATTGAACATTTCAAAGATAAGATTATCAAAAAAGATTTACTTTACAATAAAGTTTTAATCAGTACACATACAGGCATAATAAATATTTTACATTAATAGAACTTTTAACTATAATAAAAAAAAATTTTATTTTTTTGAATATTTGATAATAGAAACTTTAATTTAAAAATTTTAAATATAAATATAAAAAATTTAATTTGGTAAATATCTTTGAAAATTATATATATATTTATGTTTAAGAATAAATTGTTCAAATGATGTTTGGAAAATTAATTGTTGACCAATTTATTTTTTTAATTTTTACCATATTACTACAATTGAGAACAAAAAAATTAAAATTATTTTCTATTTATTATACCGGAAGTTTTGTTAACAAAATGAAATTTAAAAAACAAATGTATATTTCAAAGATGCATGTAAAACTTTTCTTTTAAATTTATTAAATTTATGTAGCATAATAATATTACATTATCTTTATAAATTATACTGATGTTTAAAAATATTTTTTGATATAATTAAGTTCAAATAAAGATAATGTTAAATTTGTTGTAATTTATTATTAGCATTTTTTTTATTTGCACTTTTTATATTAAAATGTAATCTCTCAAATATTTGGGAGTGTATTTTAAGTACATTTCATGTGAATCATTATCTTTTCTAATTGTAATATCTGATATGGTATTATATAAAGAATAACCTATATCATTATAACCACTTTTGAATAATTTGTTTATCTACAAAATAAAAATATTATTTTTAAAAAAAAAAAAATTAAAACATACATAATTTAAATCAAGATTTATATAATATTTTTTCCAAAAATATTCAACAATTTCAGAAACACTCATTTCATCATTTTCCATTAACATATCAATTATTGCTCCAACAAATGTTTCTTTTGTTGATGGGTATCTTTGTAAATGATAAGGTTTATATTTGTCATTCATAATACATATTCTTCTATGATTACTTGATAAAGGGTCAACATATCCAATAGGTTTTGCTTTATCATTAATATACAAACCTCTTCTGTTATTTGGAGATAACAATTTATTATGGTGGTGCTTTTTATCTTTATTATTGGTAATAAAATAATATTTACGTTCTTCAAATATAATTTCGGGATGTTCTATATCTTTATCAATTGAATGACTAAATTTTTTAAAATTTTTTGGTTCCTCATAAATTGAAGATTTTTTATCACTTAAATCAGGAAAAGATTCTTTCTCTTTACATTTAATTGATTCAGGTTTAATATGTGTAAAACATCTATCACTTTTTTTTATTTTAACAATGTCTGGTACACCATTTTTATCATAACTTTTAACTGTAATAATATCATGTCTTATTAATTCATTAACAAATTTGTTTACAGTAACTTTATCAATATTATACTTCTTATCAAACTTTTTCAAATTATATTTTGGCATAATATCTAAAAATAATTCTTTAATATGTATATATTCTGAAGGGTAACTTCTTAAAACATTAGCAACCTCCAATGCAGCATCTTGAATTTCAAAATTTTCATTAATATTTTGATAGTTAGATATTGTCATATAGAGAAATATAAAATATGTCAAATTTTAAAGGTAAAAGTGAAATGCTTATAAGTTTTATTTAAAACTTTTCCTTTTTTAAGGATAGGTTTATTTATATATTCTTTATAAAGAATGTATCAATAACTTGTGAATTAAAAAATGTTTATTATATTTAAAAATTTATAATAAATAAATGCTAACATAGTTTCTCATATTAAAGTAGAAAAAAAAAATTTATTTAACTCTTAAGATTTTTATTTTATCTATCTTATGACGCATTTTATTAATCAATTTTTAAATATTATTATACAAATAAAACTTCATCCTTTTTCTTGTAAAATAAAAATTTTTATCAATAGAAAAATTATTTTTTTTTGTGGATTTAATATTTGTTTAATGAAAAAGAAATTAGAAAAGTTTTTCTATTGTTGTTTGATATTTTAATCTAATTTTTTTTTAACGATTGTGAATAAACTTACATATTTGTTTATTGAAGGAATTATACAGTGATAAAGTAAAAAAAAAAAATTAATGTTTTTGATTAATAAAATTTTTTAAAAAAAGGAAAATATTTTTAAAATAATTTTAAAAGGAAAACAGAAATATATTACATTGCATTAAATTATTAAATATGTTGTTTTTAAACCTGTCTGAAAGATAAAAAGAAATAAATTTTACTACTATAAATATATTAAAAACTTTTATTTAACAATAATAATTTTTTCTAAAAAAAATTTTTATTTTATTTTAAATTTCGTATCTATCAAAAAGTTTAGTAATCTTAACTTTCTTTTTTAAAATGGAAATAGAATTTATTTCAAATGTTTAAAAGATAGATTTTGACAATACTGTAATTTTTAATATTTTTGATAAAAAAAATATAGATTACTCAACTTAAAAAACTTTACAAGCAAATTAAATATTATGGTAAAAAGTTACTATTTATTTAATATATAATTATTATTTGAAAATAATTGTGCAAAATAAATATTCAAAAAATTGTTTGGCTAAAAAAGTAATAAATTGTAATATTGATTCAAAAGGGGAAACTTACTTTTTAAATAAAGATAATTAAATGAAAAATAAATTAAAAATAGTATAAGTTTTTATAAAATAATTAGTCAATTGCCAACATGATATTTTTAAATATCAAGAAGATTCTTTCATTACATATACTTATAAATAGAAAAATTTCTTAAAGTATAATATATATGATTCTCACAAAAAATTTTGTCAACTTAATAAGTTTTATAATCTAATTATTTCTTTTTTTAGAATTTTCTACTTCTAATATATTGGATATCATAATATTGACTTCACTAATCATTAATATGAATTGACATAGTAACTTAAGAATAAATAACAAATATTAAAATAGAAAATTAACTTATATTAAAAATGAATTTTTATTAAAAATAATAAACTTTTAGTTTAACATATTAAAAATAATAATTTCTACATTTTTATACAGATATTATCATTACATTTATGAGTATTATAATCAAAATGTATAACAGCATTTATTGCCTTTTGAACATTATCATAAATTGGTATTCCTCTTTTAACTATACCTGCTTTATTAAAAGATTTCGAAGCTGAATCTTAAAAAAAAATATTTAATTATTATTAAATAATGTTTAAAAAAACTTACAACTTAATGAAGTAATAATTAATTGAATTTTTAACATCTCTGCATGAGTTATAATCTAAAAAAAATTTTTTTAAATATATAAATTTTATTTAATATTTTTTACCTCATTAATAACTTTAATACCAGCTAAATCTATTTGAGATATTCTTGAAAAATCAAGAATCAAAACAATATCCGAGATTAATGATGTCATATCTCCTGGAACACTTGAATTTCTTATTCTAACTCTTTCTTTCAATTCATCCATTGAATTAAAACATGAATCTCTAAACATATCACCATTGGTAAAAACTAATGGACCCTCAAATCTATGAACAGCAAAAAGTGGAGAATATTCATTTTCACCATTCCAATTACTTATTTCATCTACTTTATCACCTAAACTTTTACTTTTATTTCTTGATAATGGTATAATAAAACTTGAAGCAACTGGAAAAAGTAATGACCATTTTGGTTTTTGAGTTCTTAATACTATAGTAAATAAGGCAAAAATTATAGATATAACTAAACCATAAACTATATCCGTAAATACAGTTGTTAAAAATGAAACAATCCATATCATTCCATCATATTGACTACTCATCCAAACACTTTTTATTGTTAAAAGATTTTTAAACATTGAACGTAAAGCAAAAGCAATTATTGATGATAAGATACACTATAATAATAATAATAAAAAATTTTTAAAAATAAAAATTATAAATTTACCATTGGAAGGTGATAAAGAAAAGGTCCAATAGCAAGAATAACAAATAAAAGAAAAGCAGCAGAAAAAAGATTTGTTAATTGAGTTTTACCTCCAGAAGAAACAAGAACCATTGTTCTCCCAATTGCTAATGCACTTGGATAGACAGGAAAAAATGAAGAAATTGTTGAGGTAAAACTAATTGCATACAACTCCTGTCCACTATTTAATTCTTTTTCATAATTCATATTTGTGGCTAACATTTTAGTCATAGATAAATGAACTGTCATAATGACAATACTTATCATAATTCCATTAATAATAATATCAGGTATAATTTTAAAATTTGGTAATTCAGCTTTTGGTAGGGTATTTGAAACCTCCCCAACAATACCAACATTAAAATTATGATTAAATTTAAAAAAATATGATATAAATATAAAAATTGCCATTATTATCATTTCAAATGGTATAACTAATTTTGGACTTATTTTTCTTTTAATATATGGTGTTATAAAAATATCACCTATCCATAAAAAAACAATTGTAAAGATACTTGAAAGTAATGTTATAAAATTAATATTTGGTATTTTTTTAGTTAAAGCAATTAATTTAAAAATAATATTACCAAAACCAGATATTCTAGGAATATTAACTCCAAAAATATCATCAATTTGTGATAAAAGAACATGAACAGCAGCACCTGTAGTAAAACCTTTTATCAATGAATCAGGCATGTATGTTGTTAATACTTTTAATCTAAGTATTGCTGATATAAAAAGTATAATACCAATAGTAAATGTTAATGATGTTGTTATTTGTATTGGAGTTACATCTTTTTTCCATTCTTCATTATTATTATAAATAAATGTTTTATTATATTCTTTAAAATCACCAATATGATATTTTTCTTGTATCATTTCATTAGTTACACCAGTCATTAAAGCAATAAATGAAACACTACCAATACTTGCATGTTTTGATGTACCAAAAAATAAATATAAAAATGGTCCTAAAAAACTGACATATAATCCATAGACAGCAGATACTCCAGAAAGTTTAGCATATGCTATACCTTGTGGAACATGTATTATTCCAGTAGTAAAACCTGATACAATATCAGAAATAAAATTTTCTTTA
Organism: Strongyloides ratti; assembly: GCF_001040885.1. Taxonomy (NCBI): domain Eukaryota; kingdom Metazoa; phylum Nematoda; class Chromadorea; order Rhabditida; family Strongyloididae; genus Strongyloides; species Strongyloides ratti. Next base: position 9,439,398 of record NC_037307.1, on the reverse strand, counting down.
AAATTATATTTTGGTAACCAATTTATTATAGGTAAAAATGAGATACTTTTTAAAAATATTTTTAAAATTACTGATCTTTTTTTATTTTCATTATATTTGCTATTTTTAAGATCATATTTACATAACTATTAAAAAAAAATATATATATATATAAATAAAAATTAATTAAAAAGACATACATAAATATCAGGTTGATTTTTATTACCACTACTAAAAACTTCTTCTTTAGGAAAATTTTTTTGCCAAAATTCTTTCTCCATTATTTCTTAAAAATAATAATATATAAAAATTGACTAAAGAGTAATAATAATATAATTTTAAAACAAAAAAAAAAAAAGTTTAAATATAAAAAGAGAATAATCAAACAAACTACTAACTAACTATATAATAATGCATTCTTTTAAGCTTCTTATGAAAATACTTTTAATAAGCTTAAAGAAAAGAGTCTTTAACCTCCATGTATATTTTTATTAAATAATTTTAATTTCCTTTTTTTTTTATAACTCTTAACTATAACTATTTAAATGCCGACAATAATTTTAGATAAAATTTAAAAATAAAACTTTCTTAAAGTAAGTTGTTTTGTACAAAAAATCTTATCACAACTTTTTTTGGAAATTGTTTTATATAAGATTTATATATTATATAAAATTGTTATTGAAAATACTTAATAATCCATCTTCTTTTTATTGTGATTTATTTCCTTAAACGTTTTTTTTTATCATATTGTGAAATTTAATTTTTATTATGTTAGATAATTATCATTTTATTTTTTTACTTTTATATATTTTGTATTGTTAACAATTTCCTACTTTTAATTATAATTTATTATACCAAAACATGATTTTTGAAACAATTTTTTTTTATATTATAAACATTTTATTATAATATATCACTTGAAATGAAGTAAAGTATTTATTACAAAAAAAAAAAATAAATTATCATAAAATATAATTAATATTATATTATATAATAAAATATATTTAAATGTTTTTTTTTTTGAAAATAGTTATACTTAAATAATATAATTTTATCAAAGAAAAAAAAAACATAAAATATAATGAAAATGTTTCTCATTTATCATGAAACATTAATTTTTATTCCACCATATTATATAAGTATAATATAACAATAGTGGTAAAGTAAAAATGAAATAAGAATCTACATATATTTATAAAATATATCAACATATTCTTTACTTTTTAATATGAATAGATAATAAATTTATTTATTTTTATTATTTAACATTTTTAAAGAATGTGAAAAATATATTCATATAAAAACAAAAATTAATATCAATGCCATCCTTCTTTTTGTTCTTTACATCAATTCATTTGGATAAAAGAATTATTATCATTATAGTCAAGAAAATGCTTTACATCATTCAATCCCTCTTATCAATATATATCTTATTATTGTTGATTTGATCACAATATGTGTATTTGTATAGACATTATAGCAAAAATATTATATAACATATCTTTTAAAACAATTGCCACTCTTATTTATTAAAATTTGTGTGTAACATTAGTAGAAAACTTATAATAATAGCTTTATATAACTGTTTCTTTTATTCTTCCAACAAATTATTATCACTAGTCATCTTACGTTTTTCATTTTTATTATATTAATATTTAACATATATAAATTTTATAATATTAAATGGTATGATAAATATGGAAAAATAAATTTTTCTTCTTATTTTTTTTATTTTTATATTTTAACAAAAATTCAAATAAAGAACAAAAAATAAATATTTTGTACAGAAATAATATAACTTTTCCTTTTAACATTTTTTAGGAAACTTCTAATCAAAATATATCATTTCAAATTGTAATATTTTTAAACATCTTTTAAAATTATATGTGATACTTTTCTTATTTTTTTTTTATTCTTAAAAAAATAATGGTGGAGACTTCAAATAGAATATGTTGCTGTAATCTAAGGGTAATATTTTAATTCTATATCTTAAAAAAAAAAATTATCATTTATTTCTAGACAGCTGGGTATATTGTAGCATTTGTTGAGGTAATTTTATGTATACTTGCTATCTATGGAATGATAAAAAATTTTCAAATTTTTGGTGCTACTTATTTGGTATGGTTTATTGTTGGAATAATTTCTATAATTATTATACTTATTGCAATTGGTATATTAATTTATGGAATTAAAAAAGATAAAGCAAGATATGTTTTACCTCATTTATCAGCACAAGTCTTTTTAATTGCTTTCCTCTTGATTGTAGCTTTGATTGTTGCTTTACTTCTTATTTTTGGAAGATATCAAGGTATTAGAAGTTTACTTGGACGTGGTGATTATGTTATGTCAGATGAATGTATGTTTTATATTATTTTATTAATTATATAATAAAATTATATATATTTTTTTAGCAACAAAATGGGTTGGAATACTTTTAGTTATTGTTTACTTTTTCTTAGCAATTCTTGAAATATTTTTCTTATGGATAATTTGGAAGTTATATAAATATTTAAATGAATATCATAAACTTTATAACAAAGATCCATTTGCAACTCCTGGATATGGTGGACAAAATTGGAGGACAGCACCACTAAATATTAATAATTACCATGGGAATCCTCATGCTGGAGATATTTATCCTTACACTACATAAAGAAAAACAAACCACAATTTAATCAAAAGGACAAAAAAATGAGATGACATCTTTTATCTACTATCTTATCAATGATACACATAGGCATACATATACACGTACACATTAAATTGCCTAATTATCTCTATCTCTCTTAAAAAGCTTTCTTTTTCTTATCTATTAATCAACGAATTTTTTTATCTCGATAATATATTTTTACTAAATATGATATAAAACTATATATATATACATATATAATCATTAATGTTACTCTATAAATGATTAGAACATAATGACCTGTCCATTTAACTTACTTTATAATATTTTTATAATTGAAATGAAATAGTTTATATTTTTATAATATAAAAAATAAAATATATTATTTCATCTCGCTTAAAAATAAAAAATTTTAATCTTTTATATAAGTGATTTTTTTTTTATAATAAATATTATATATATGTATAAGTGATAATGATAGTGATGAAATTGTTTTTGTTGTGTATAAAATACACTTCTCTCTCTCTCTTCATTTATTGTTCTTTTCTACAACTTTTTTTTTTTTTTATTTTTTAATGTTCTAATATTGTATGATATATAATGTTCTATAAAATGATTTTTTTTTTAAAATACTATTTCGTTATTTTGAAATATATATATACATATATAAGTATATGAACAAAACCATTTTTCTCCTATCATTATATATATTTACAAAATGAATATTAGTTATTTGACATTTGTATAATATAGATTTATATATTTAAATGATGATAAAAGACAGAAAAATGTAAAAGATATATATATTATATCATTATTTTAATAAAAAAAAAAAGTACATTTTCAAGCTTTATGACATAACATTTTTATACATATATTTATAAATCGATTTTTTATATACTTTGTATTATTTACTTGTTTTTTTTTTTAATATTAATATATATCTAATATTTTATTCATGATATATTTATATTTTATAGTTTAATATTATCATTAAAAGTACAAATTTTTCTTTTATTTTGATATTATATACATATACATTTTTTGGTATCATACTAATTTGTACTTTATATCATTATAGCTTTTATTTATACTTTGATTATTGTAAAAATGACACCTAAAATATGTATTATTGGTGGGACAGGACTTGAAAATATGGATATTATGAAAAATAAGACACTTCTTAAATTTAATACACCTTATGGTGAACCATCATGTTTATTTGTTCAGGGTGAAGTTAATGGTGTAACAGTTGTCTTACTTTCAAGACATGGAGATAAACATCAATTTTCACCTTCTGATATTAATTATCGTGCTAATATTTGGGGAATTAAAGAATTAAAATGTGATATTATTGTTGCTTCATGTGCCAGTGGATCATTAAGAGAATTCATTGCCCCTGGACATATGGTTGTTGTAGATGATTTTATTGATAAAACAACAAAACGTCAACAAACATTTTATGATGGAAAAGAAAACCATTCAGCTGGTGTATGTCATATACCAATGCATCCACCATTCAATGAAAAATTAAGAGAACTTTTAATTGATTGTTGTAAAGAATTAAATTTACCTTGCTATGATAAAGGAACAATTGTTTGTATTGAAGGACCAAGATTTAGTTCAAGAGCAGAAAGTAATATGTATCGTATGTTGGGTGGTGATATTATTAATATGACTGTTGTTCCTGAAGTTGTCTTAGCAAAAGAATTAGGAATTCCATATGCTGTATTAGGATTAGTAACTGATTATGATTGTTGGAAAGAAAATCATGAACATGTTTCTGTTGAAATGGTAACTGAACAAATGAAGACAAATTCTGTTAATAGTTTAAAAATATTTATTAAATTATTAGATAAACTTCGGGATGTTGACTTTACTGAAGAATGTGAAAAACTTCAAATAACAGCTAGAAATTCTGTAATGTAAAAAAGCGAAACAATAGAATATATAAAATATGTTTGAAAGAAACCAAACAAATAAATTATTTTTTTTTCTATAAAATATCAATACAAAAGCCTTTACTACATATAACTATTTAACTTCACTTGAAAAAAACTTTTTTTTTTCTAACTTCTGGTACAAAAGCACTTTTAACTACAATTACTGTTATATATAATAATTTTTTTAAAAAACATTTTTGTCAAATTGATAAAAAGGATACATTTGCATTATTTTTTTGAAAGTATAATGCATTTGTAAATAAAAAAAAAGTTATAGAAATAGTGGAATTTATTTTTTGAAGTATTAAAAAGAATTATAATTAATATTATAATCTTATGTTTAAGGTAAAAAAATATAAAAAATGTCAATGTAAATAGATGAAAAATTGGCATTATGAATAAAAATATTTTAGTCTCCTTATTTAACATAAATATTTTCTCAATTTTTCTTAGAATTGTACTAAAAAAAAATAAATAAATGTTGATTTTCTCACTTTTTTTATATCAACATTAAATGTAAGACTATCTATATTTAACAAAATATATAAGCATCATGTAGGCATTTTTTTGCTTGTTTGTAGCATTATTATAAATGCACTTATTATATACATAAATATCAAAAAAAAAAAAATTAAATATTAATAAAAAAAAAAAAATTTTTTTAGTTATAGGCAATAAAAGTACATTAACAAAATATTGCAATTAATTGATTAAAAGAAACATTAAATGTAAAAAATTAGTAGCTTTAAAAAATCTCATTAACAAATATTTGAAACTAAACAAATGTTTTTTTTAAATGAAAGTACATTTTTTTTCATAATTGGCAAACATATTAATATTTTTATTATACTAGCTTTTTCTACAAAATTATATTCTCAAAAAATGGAAAAATGGTTATTAACATATTTAATTGCAACTTTTTTTTGTCTTATTTTTGGAGGCAAAGATCCTAAGAATGTTGTAAAAACTAAGTATGGTGTTGTTAAAGGAATTTCATATGTAATTTTTTTTATCTTTTTAATCATAATTATAATAATTTTAAGAACTATTTTGATAATGTTGTTAATGAATACCTTGGAATTCCATTTGCTCAACCTCCCGTTGGTAAATTGAGATTTAAACCACCAAAATCATTAAAAAAACCGGCATGGAAAGGAACATTTATGGCAAATAAATTAGCAAATTCATGTGCAGCTGAAGTTATAGCAACAGGTTTTGAAGGTTATGATTTTTGGAATCCAACAAATAAAGTTTCTGAAGATTGTCTACAATTAAATATGTGGGTTCCAAAAGAAAAAACAGGTGCCGTTATTGTTTATATATACGGTGGAGCATTTTATTCAGGATCAGCTTCTTTAGATGTTTATAATGGTTCTGTTTTAGCAGCCAAGACTAAAACAATAGTTGTTAATCTCAATTATCGTCTTGGAGTTTTAGGTTTTGGTTATTTAGAAGGATCAAAAGATATTCCTGGAAATATGGGACTTTTAGATCAACAAATGGGTTTAAAATGGGTATACGAAAATATTGAAAATTTTGGTGGTGATAGAAAAAAAATAACTATATGGGGTGAAAGTGCTGGTTCTGTTTCTGTTAATGCACATTTGTATGCTCCAGATAGCGCAAAATATTTTCAACGTGTTTTATCTAATTCAGGTATTGTTGATAATGTTTGGGGAAAATATTCAAATAAGTATGTTTCTTATGCAACAAGAGAAGTAGCAAAAAAATTAAAATGCAAAAGTGGTAATAAAAATATTGTAAACTGTTTAATTAAAGCTAAGGTTAATGATATTATAAAAGCTGGTTCTGAAGTTCAAGCATCTAGTCAAACAATTTTCCATTTCGTTTTTTCTCCTATTGAAAAAGACTCTTTGTTTTTCAAAGGAAATGTAACACAAAAGATAGATAAACATCAAATGAAAAAAGATGTTGATCTTTTCATTGGAAAAACATCTAATGAATTTACATATTTTTTGCCATCATACTTTTCAGATGAAAAAACTTTTGGTTGTGGTTATGATATTAAATATAAAGCATCATCACAAAAAAATTCTTGTGATATGAAAAAAATTCATTATAATAAAGTAATAGATATTGTATCTTCACAATTAAAACTACCACCAAATATTACTAAAAAATTAAGCAAAATGTATAGAAAATGTGGAAGAAAATATAGAGATAGTGCTGCTAGATTTTTAGGTGAAGTATATTTTGATTGTGATATATTAAAATATATTATAAATATTTCTGGAATTATTAATGGGCGTATTTACTACTATGAATTCAAAGTAGTATCAAGTGCTAATCCTTGGCCAAAATGGATGGGTGCTATGCATGGATATGAACTTGAATATGAATTTGGTATGCCATTTAGAAAACCAGAAGTATATGAAAAAAGAAAAATAAAAAAAGAAAAGAAATTTTCTGAGCATTTTATGAAGTTAATTTCAAACTTTGCTAAATCAGGTATTCCATCTACAAAATGGAAAGAATTTACTTCAAATAAGCAAGTTGGAGCTTTGCTTGTTCATCAATTAAGTTATAGAAGTATCAGACATAAGAAAAAACTTTTAACAAAAACGTGTAAAATTTTATCACCTTACATACCAAGACGTATAATTTAAATTATTTGCCACTAAATATATAATTGTAAAATTTTTTTTGAAAATATCACAAGCAAATATATTTTTTAAAATTAAAAATAAAATGTTTAAGGCTAAAAATTATAGGTAGACTCAAAAGTTTTAAAACATTTTATTATTTCCCACTTTTTTTGTAAAAATATTTTTTAATTTATGATTTTTAATAAATAATTATTTATTCATGGGAAATATAAATTTTTACATGTATGAATAAACTTTTGTATTTAATTTTAAAATTTATAGTAAATTATTTTATTAAAATAAATTGATTTAACAATATGTTAGTTTGTTTAAAAAAAAACAAAAAAAATTTTTAACAACTAATTGATATACAAATCAAATTGTTTATGATCTTCAAATTAAAAAAATCATTAAATGACAATTTTATTTTAGTCAATTAACATAATTTAAAAATATTTTAAATCTATGAATATTAGTTATAGTAGTTTTAAATTTATTCCGATCATAAATTATATTTTATTCTTTACAATATAAATTTTTCAAAAAAAAATATTTTTTTTACGTCATTATAATGTTTTTTTTAAAGTATATTTTTGTATTAATTATATGAAATTATTTATGTATTAAATATTTTAATTCTTTGATATTTTTTTACATTTTCAATAACTAATAAAACATTGTATATAAAATTTTAATGGTTATATTAATAATATATCATTCTTAATATCATAAAATTTATTTCTTATAATAATAAAAAATAATTTAAAAAAAGTTTTTTTAAGAAGTTATGTAAATTTTTAATGTAAAAAAATTCTTTTATATTTCAAAAAAATTTCTTAAAATTATTGAAAATGAAAATCACACTTATTGTATGTCGTCTTTTTATTACTATTGCCATTGTTTTTAACGGTATTTTTGGTGGTTTCATGGATGAAGCAACAAATGTTTGTGATTTTACAAGTTGTGTTGAGAAATGTAGCAAAGAATTAAAGAAACCAGGTACAAGTCCATTAACACAAGCATATTGTGTTAAAATAAAAAAGAAAAGTGATACATTTTTCAGAAATATATTTACAGCTTATAATCAAAGATGTGTATGTACAGTACATCCTCCACCAGAATTTGTTGATGAATAAAAAAAGAATACTAAGATAAATAATTTAAAATTAATCGTTTATTTTTTTAATTATTTTCAAATTTTAAATAAATTATCAACGTTTAAATTGATTATAATAAATTTATTTATAATGCTTTTATCATTTTTAATGAAACTAAAAGTTGATTTAGTATATATTTTTTTAAAAGATTGTTGTTAGAAAATGTTTTATTTTTGAAACTGATCAAAATGATTATCAAAACATTGTATATCAAATTATAATTTTTAAATTCATAATAAATGAAAACTTTAATTTTATTTTATGCATATTTTAATAATAATATACTTTGGTTTATATAAAAGTCTGGCGTTACAAATCTTCTTGTGATATTTTTAAAAAATGAAAAAATTTTACACTGCTCTTATTTTTTCAATTCTTATTCTTTGTATTTTTTGTGATCTTGCTATGACAATTATCCGTCGTGTAGGCTGTGATAAAACTAAATGTGAAAAAAAATGTATAGCAGAAAGCAGAATTGGTTATTGTCATACTCTTAAAAAAAGTTTTGATTTAATTCATATTATAAGTGAATGTCGATGCAAAGACCTTCATGAATCTGATATTATAGTTTTTTAACAACAAATACTGAATTATATGAAAAGAATTTTTCCATAAAAAAAAGTTATTTATGATAAAAGTTTACAATTAAAGATTTAACAATTTTTTCTTTTATTTATCTTTTTCAACGTTTTTATATTTAAAAAATAAAATTTATTTTATATATAATATGATAATATCAAAAATAAAAAAAAAACATATATATTTAATATAAATTCTTTATCTCTTAAATGTTTTATATTAAAACTTAAAATAACTTATGTTAAATTTTGTACAATCTAAAAAAAATTTTTATGTTATAAAAAAAAACTTTTTTTAGAATTTAAAAGTAATATTATATTCATTGGATAGCCCTTGAAAAGAGATGAATTTTGAATATAATCAAGGATATATAGAAATTAAAACTTCAGAAGTTATGAGCCTTCAAAGTTGGAGGCGAAAGCGGGGAATATTTTTTGCAAAAAATCGCCTTTCACGAATAAAACAAGATTTCTAAAACTAATTTTACGATTCTAAATCAATTTTTTGCGAGAAATTCATTGAAAGTAATCCCAACTTCATAGGACCACTCTAACCTGAGATATGATAAGAAAAAAAAGTTTTGATAAAGTTTCAAGAACGTACTCATAGCTCAAGTTACACAGCTCGTAGAAGTATGAAATTTGTTGCGCTAGGCTTCTTTCAACTTTTTAGATGTAGTCTACGTTGAAAAGTTTTCTTAATTTTTAAAAGTTTTCAAGATATAGTACTTGGTATTTTTTCGCGCTTAATCTTTTGTCATCATTTTTTATATCTCAAAAGTGATTGGTGATATAAAAAAATTTTGAAGGTAGACCCTATATGAAAACTAATATAAAGACAATTTCAGAAAACCGCTTGTTTCTAACTTCATTTTGAAAGAAGATATAACAAAAGGCAGAAATTTTTTCTAAATATTCATTGTTCATGACTTTTCAGCATTTCAGCTAAAAATTGCCATATGAAAATAAGCTTAGTGCAAACGATTTCTCTTTAAAAGTTATTCTAATATGAATAATTTTTGTAAAAATAACTTCAATATTTCGCGAGTTTCAAAAATTGTCCAAGAAGCTCCAGCTTGACTTGTCATCAAAACTTAAAAAAACAACTTTTTTTAGAATTTTGGCATAATATTATATTCATTCGATAGCCCTTGAGGAGAGATGAATTTTGAATATAATCAAGGATATGTAAAAATTAAAACTTCAAAAATTATGAGCCTTCAAAGTTGGAGGCGAAAGTGGGGAATATTTTTTGCAAAAAATCGCCTTTCATGATCTATTTAAGCATTTTTAAATTAAAGTATATATTCTAGATCAGAATTTTACGGGGAATTCATTTAAACTAGTCTCATCTTCATAGGACGTCTCAAACTTTAGATATGATGAAAAACGTTACTTCAAAAACGTTTTCAAGAACGTACTCATAACTTGAGTTAAACAGCTCGTAGAAGTATGAAATTTGTTGCGCTGGGCTTCTTTCAACTTTTTAGATGTAGTCCACGTTGAAAAGTTTTCTTGATTTTCAATATTTTCCAAGATATAGTACTTGGCATTTTTTCGCGCTTAATCTTTTGTCATCATTTTTTATATCTCAAAAATGGTTAGTGATATAAAAAAGTGTTGAAGGTAGACCCCATATGAAAACTAAAACGTAGACGATTTCAGAAATTCGCTTGTTTCTAGCTTCATTTTCAGAAGACTTATAACCAAAGGCGGAAATTTTTTCTAAATATTCATTGTTCATGACTTTTCAGCATTTCAGCTAAAAATTGCCATATGAAAATAAGCTTAGTGTCAAACGATTTCTCTTTAAAAGTTATTCTAATATGAATAATTTTTGTAAAAATAACTTCAATATTTCGCTAGTTTCAAAAATTGTCCAAGAAGCTCCAACTTGACATGTCATCAGAACTTAAAAAAAAAACTTTTTTTAGAATTTTGGCATAATATTATATTCATTCGATAGCCCTTGAGGAGAGATGAATTTTGAATATAATCAAGGATATGTAAAAATTAAAACTCCAAAAGTTATGAGCTTTCAAAGTTGGAGGCGAATGTGGGGAATATTTTTTGCAAAAAATCGCCTTTCATGATCCAGTTAAGTATTTTTAAATTAAAAGATATATTCTAGGTCAGATTTTTACAGGAAATTCATTGAAGTTGGTCTCATCTTCATAGGACGTCTCAAACTTGAGATATGATGAGAAATGTTGCTTGAGAAACGTTTTCAAGAACGTACTCATAACTCAAGTTACACAGCTCATAGAAGTATGAAATTTGTTGCGCTGGGCTTCTTTCAACTTTTAAAGTGTAGTCCACGTTGAAAAGTTTTTTTGATTTTCAATAGTTTTCAAGATATAGTGCTTGGTATTTTTTCGCGCTCAATTTTTTGTCATCATTTTTTATATCTCAAAAATGGTTGATGATATAAAAAAATTTTGAAGGTAGACCCCATATGAAAACTAAAATGAAGTTGATTCCAGAAATCCGCTTGTTTCTAGCTTCATTTTCAGAAGAGTTATAACAAAAGGCGGAAATTTTTTCTAAATATTCTTTGTTCATAACATTTCAGTATGTTAGCTTAAACTTATCTTATAAGAATAAAATTAATATCAACTAATTTGCTTTTAAAAGTTATTATAGAGCACTTTCTTTTTATTCTTTATAGTTATAATTTTTTTTTTCAAATAATTATAAGTTAGCCAAAAAAATTTAAAATTTTCAAAACTTTCATTAATTTTATGTTTGATTAAACTTAAAGGTTAAAGATTTTAAATGCTTTTTTTTAATTTCAATATTGTATGGAAAGAAAAGTATGGTATAACAAGTTTTAAAATTTATGAATTTTGTTAGTAGAAATACTCTTACAAAAATTAACGACATAAAAAATAATAGTTTTTGCAAATAAGAAAAACTTTTTAAGCTATTATTCTCGCAAACTTTAATTTTTTTTTAAATTTATTTGGAAGTGAATTTAAAAATACTTGGTACATATATTCTACTTATTGTTCTTTATAATATTTGATGGCTAAAATGGATTAATAGATGACTTTACTTGTTTAAAGTTTTAAATAAATAAAATTTTATTCTATTTATTGCTAGTAAACTTTTAATTTTCGTAATTTTTTTTAATAGTCATGAAACATTTTAATTCGTTGGTATAGTTAATATCAAAAACCCCATAGGCACCTCCCATATGGTCTAGTGGTTAGGATTCGTGGTTTTCACCCACGCGGCCCGGGTCCGATTCCCGGTATGGGAAATTTTTTGGCTAATTCACTTAATTAAATTTAATTTTTTTTTCAATTTCATAATTAAAATTTTAGAATTAAGAAGTTTAAAAAAATAAATGTTATTTACCAATTTAAATATTTTTTTTTGAATAAAAAACTTTTAATAATATAATTAACATTTCCACACAAACATTAATTTAATAAATAATTTGTTATATAAATTCTTTATTTATTATTTTTTAAATATTTGCCGTCTTATCTTTAAAATTTTTTTAACAATAAAAACACTTAAAAATTTCTACAACAAAAGAATGTTTAGCACACAATGATTAACTACCAACATTAGAAAAAAACATTCTTACCATAAATATAATTAAAAATTGTAAATTTTACATTTAAAAGATTTATTTAAAAATAATTCATTCAATATAATGCATCATTTTTAATGTATATTTTTTAATACATAAATTTGTATACATCATTTATTACCCAAAATTTGAATCTAACAAATTTTGATTAAATTGATAATAAACAGGTATATTAGTAACATAAAAAAAAATGTTTTTAGCTTTTTAATCTTTAGACTTCTTAACTTTTATTTACATTATTATACTTATAACTATCTTTTACATTATTCACTCAACAATCTAGGAATGATCTTGAAAAAAGAGAAGACAGGTCAAGAGGACATACTATAAATGAAGGTAGACAATTAAAAAATTTTCCCACATTTCTAAAGTTTTTTTTTTAAGACAATAAATATAATAACAATATAAAGTGATTATAACATTTCATTTTATTGTAAAAAACAAGATTTATTAGTATATTTACTTTTTTAAAGTTTGATGCTTTTTGACATTTTTAATAAATAATTACAAAAAGACTTCTGTATATTTATTTAATAAATATATTTACATTTCTTCTAATAAAAATTGAATCTTCTTAATCATAAAATCTTATTTGTATAATACTACTGTCATAGAATAATTTTAATTTTTAAATGCCAATATATCATATAACTACATAATTTTATATTAATAGTAAAAAAAAAATACTAAAGTTTGTATGTACTACAAAACAATTTAAATTTTTTTATCAATTCAAATATTATTCTTTAATATTTAAACATTTAATTCCATTTACTTTTACAACTAAACATCTTAAAATCTGATACATTTTATCATTTCCCCATCTTTTTTTTTAATTTGTTGTTCTCTTAACACATCCTAAGTCACAAAAGACATTTTAAAGTTTTAAAGTAAAGAAAGTGGTAAAAAAAATTAATTAGAATTCACATTAAAGCACATCTTGGTGTATGTTAGGGTTTTTATGTTATTTCATTATGTAAGGAAAAAAAAAATAAATAATGCAAGAATAAAATTTTTGTTATTTTATTCTGTATCTATCTTAGAAGTGCTTTAAAATGACGACCTCTTGATCATTATCTAGAATGATCTTTTTTTTTTTTTACTGTCATTTATTTTAACAACATAACTTTTTCTATCATTTTATAAAATATTTACCATCAAAATGCATGTTTTCTTTCTTTATTCACCTAAAACATTTAAATTTTATGGTATAAAATATTTTTAGATATATTTTCATTTTAATATTATATACATTAAATAAACATCTCTTATCAATTATATATATTTTGTTATTTATTATGAAAATATAAGGAATTATCTAATATACTTGTATAATAAACTATATGATAAAGAACAATTTATAATTATAATATTCATCAGTCATTACAAATGACATAAAAACTTTTCAGGTGGTATATAAGAATAGGCAAAGAGAAAGTTAGGTATCTTAATATGATAGTAATAATAATAAGGGGGGAAAATAGATATAATCAGTTAAGTAATTGTGATTATAAATACTAAACTTTTTATTTTATTATTTAAATGAGTAAAGGGATGTCAGGTAAATAATTACAAAATTCTATTCTATTAAAAATCTAGTTTAAATACAATAAAATTTCATATTATAACTATTATCTTAAAATATTTAAGATTATTATTTATGTCTTTTAATAATTACTTTTTATTTATTATTACTCATTTAACCATTAACTATCACCTCATTTTTAATTATTTATTTTGTTTCCTTCTGCCAAATCCCAGCTTAACCTGGACCATATTTTAGTGGGTATCATTTGATTAATGTACATATAATAGTTTTAACAAATCACACACTAGTTTCTCTTTTTATTTTAGCATTGACCTTTCCTGAATATAACTATATATATTTATTAATACCCCTATGAGTATCTTTAAAAGGCACAGGTATATACCCTAATAATTATAAGCAATGATGATAGAAAAGATATATGAAACATATTTAATAAATAGGGTCCTTACCATTGACCTGCCGTCAATCTTTTCTTTACCCTTTTTCTAATCACATATCATTTGTTTATCAAAGCCATATAAATTCTATCTTCAATTTCAAGAACCTCTTTTAATATTACCTATATAAGTTTAAAGAATGTTTATCTTTAAATGCAATCTTCTTTTTATTATAATATTACAATTAAAATGTTAAACATTTTTCTTTTCTCTAGAATTTTTATTTTATCGACCTCATAATATTTTCACTTTTCTTGTAATACATATACATATATGTATATATATTTACATTTATATATCAAAAAAAAATTTAATCTTAAAAAAGTATTCATTTATTTTTTATTAATATACTAGATTATTTAAAAAAGTATCTAAAATAACTTACTACTATAATTATACTTTTTTTTTTAAAACTAAAAAAAAAAAGACATCATAAATTATAATGTATAAATAAAAATTATTTCAAAATTAGTATTGATATTATTCTGCAATTATTTGTATGTCTTATTTTAAAAGTATTAAAATTAATTTTATTCATTACTATCAATTATATAAATAGTTTTTTTTTTGTATAATCATCTTTGTAGGCTTAATGACAAGAAAATTATAATTGTAAAAATTTATTATTATTACAAATATATATCATATCATATATATATATGTGTTATTTGTATAGACAAAAACTTTATTTTGTCACAAATGATATGGAATATTTTAATATTATATATATATATATACAATCATACTTTTTCCTCAGCCATTTTTTCACTCTCTTTTCAACTCCTTTTTTTTTCATATATATAAATATATACATATATTGAAAATGTATTACACAAAGATATATACATATATGTATGTATAATATTCTTACATTTATATATCTATTCATCAACGATGCCTTTATGAATCAGTATAAATATCTTTATTTATAATATTTTTGAATCATCAATTTTTATAATATATATATATAAAATTTTATATTTTAATAATATTATTTTTGTAAAGTTATTTTTTTTTTATTTATATTATAAAAAAAAATTTTTTTTATACCCTTAAAATGTTCCTTTATTTAAATCAAAAGTTTATGACCTATAAAAATGATCTATTATATATAAAAACTTTTATTTTCATTTAAAAATGAAAGAAGAATGTTCATTACATTATCTTACCTTGATCAAACCCCCGTTTTCGGCATTTCTCATCATTATCTTATAATCATAACTCAACCTCACAATTATTTGTAAATACCCCCCTCTTCGACCTTGATAAAAATTTTTTTTACAAGTTTTTAATGTATTTATGGATATATATATATATACATATATATTTATATATATATATTTCTTCATATATTCACAATAGGGATTCTTTATAGGGGGCCATACTATTTAAATTATTATAATATATTTTATCTTTTTTTTTTTTTTATTATTATTTATAATTATTAATAATAAGTATGAGAAAAGTTTATTATTTATTAATATATATATAATAGATAGAGAAAAAGAGGAATATTTAAAAAAAAAAAATAAATAAAATAAATATATTAGATCAAGGTTTATAAAAAAATTTTATTTTTTTTCCATGACTTTTCATTTTATTTTATATTATATAAATTATCCCTTTTTATTATAGTTATATTTATATAAAGAATCTACAGGTATCCAATATATATATCTAATCGAGGTCGGTTGTTGTTAGTAGATGAACGTTTGGTATAAAAATATTTAGGTATATATAAAAGATAAAGTAATAATAGTAAAGAAAGGCAAAAATCAAGGACATTTTTTTATACGATCTTTTTCTTAACTTTTTTTTTTTATATAATTTATTTTAACTTAAATGATTTAAAGTTTATATCTATCTTTATATATACATGTTTTAAATGACTCTCTAGTTAAAAATGACTTTTACTTCATTTACATATTTATCGTTTATTAAATTTAAATAATAATCTTATTTTCCTTTTTTTTTGATATATATAATAATAGTAATAAAAAAAAATAATAATAAAATTAATTTTTAATAAAAATAAATAAATAATGTAATAAATTTTATATATACTTCTTTTTATGTTCTTAAAAATATATTGAATCTTTAAATGTTATGCTTATCATTATTATAAATTTGAGTGAATAAAAGTATGTCATTTTGTAAATAAGATAACAGGTTTTTAAGAGTTTAATTTTTAATTTATAAAATCATCACCTTCTTGGTTTTGAGGTAAGAAGATTTTAAAAGATGATAGTATTAAAAATTATTCCATTAATATAATATTATTACAATTTTAAATAATAATTTAAATTGTTATTTATTCTTAATTTTATTAAGTACATTTTAATTAGAATAATTAATATTTTTTAAAATACCTTTATCTATTAAAATATACACTTTAATTGTTATGTTATTCTTTTTTTAATTAATTAATTAAAATTAATAAATAGATAATCTTATTTTATTTATAAATATATTAGTTAAATACATTAAATATCTTCAATGTTATTTATAGACATCTAACTACAATACCATTAATTACAATAATAAAGAGGATGAATCATCCTAAAAATCAATCATTATATGTAAAAATTTTTATTTTACTTATTTATATACTTATACTTTTATCATTATTGTATATTTGTTGTTATTTTCTTATCTTTATTATAAATATTTCTTTTTTATTTTTTTTTTATCTAATTATATGTTAATAATGTTTAGATAAAATTTTTATATATTTAATTATAAGACAGTTGAAGTATTAATAATTTATCTTGTAAAAATAATAATAATAATAATAATAATAATATATATTATAAAATATATTATCTATTTTCCTTTTCACTTGTTATATAAAAGTTATATATATATATATATGTGTAATATTAGTTATTATAATACTTTTATACTTTTTCTAAAATATATAAGACTTCAATTTTAATTCTTATTTGATATTTGCCATAATTGATATTTCAATACATTAATATATACATTTTTTTATTCCTTTAAGTAGTATTAAATTTTAAAATAAATTTTTACTATTTTATTTAACATATATTACAAAAAATAAAATAAAAGAAAGAATCTAAAAGAAAATGATCATGAATGTGTAATATTTTCTTTTTATTAAAAACTACATATAAAGGTGGACAGTTATACATTAAGAAAAATTTTTTACCAAGTGTATAGTTTTATTCTTTTCGAAGCATACTAATTTTTAATCATTGTCGCTTATAAAATATATAAATAACTAAAAAGCTATAGACAATCAATTTATAAATATGTACTCAATGTAATTGTGTTAAAAATTTACCTGCGCACTTGAATATTTAAAAAAAAAATTAATTATTAATTAGTTTTTTTTTTTTAATAAATAATTGTTTTATATTATTTGTTTTTCTTTTATTTAGTAGTTAGATCAGAAGAATTATCATTGACCGTATCTTTTTACATTATATTCTTGTTATATTATATATATAAATAAAAATTGACTTATTTTTTTTTTTGTAGTTCTAAATCAAAGGGACAACCACCTAATATATTTGTCATCAGTAAATATTTTTACTATTGTTTTACTATCACAAAATATTAATCATGCCTATCCGTGATTCTGGAGGTTAGTTTTATGATAAAAAAAATTTTTTTATTATACATATAAATAAATATATTCTTGTTATATATGTACATTAAAAAATTATTATTATTATTATGAAATATAAAAATTTAAAATATTATTTAGATGCTCACAAAGCCTTGGAACTTCTGGAAGAATATCATTCACGATTAACTTCTCCTCATGATATTGAATTACGAAATGCAATCGAAAAAATTATTACAACTTTTAAAACGAATCTTTTTGAAACACTTATAGGTATGTTTAAAATATTCAAATTATATACATTTTTTTTTTATCAATACTTCATTATAAAAAATCTTTTTATTTTTTTTATTTATACAATATAAATATAGCTAAATTTATATAATATAAAATTTTATCATAATTATATTTTAATATTTAATATGTCATAAAATTAATGTATAAAAAAGTTATTATTTTTAGATTAAAAGAAAATATAACATATAAAGAAGATTTAAAGATAAATTTTTATGCTAAAATGACAAAGTTTATTTATCTAAAATATATTTATAGTGTTTTTATAGATACACATTATTGAAAGGTAAATAGTATAGAGGTAACATGATGATGAATACAATTTACTTTTCAATAATGATTCATCAAAAAAACTTTTATTAAAAAAATATTAATAAAATTATATTTTTTATCTTATTATATTATTGATAAAAAAATAAAACATATATATATACATGTAATTAATTCTTTTTTTTTTAAAATTTTTATAGAAATTAAAAACTTTTACGATGTTACATTAATGAGTACCATAAAAACATCTGATCAAAAACTTTCTGAAGCCAGAAATATGGCTGATAAATGGAATTCAAATCCACCATTTTCATTTCGTAGAAATGGTTATGGTATTGATAATATTTCATCATCATCATTCTCTCAACAACAAACAACAGATTTCCTTTCAAGGAATGTAAATGAAGATTTTAATGCAAATACAAACATTAATTCTTATAACAAACCTATTACTACAGATAGTTGGAATACAACAACTAAAACAATAGAACATTCTAATAGTTATGGTAGAAATTTAAATAATCCTCCTTACAATACTATGATGACATCTACAACAACCAAAACAACATCTAATGGTTATTTAAATCAAGATGATAGTAAAAATTGGGAAATTGAACATATTGTTTTAGAAAAAGGACATACTGGATTAGGATTTTCAATAACTGGTGGTTCTGATCAAATAACAGAAAATGGTGGACCACATGTTTATGTTAGTGATATCACACCTGGAGGTGCTGTTGCAGCTGATGGTAGAATAAAGATAAATGATATTATTCTTAAAATTAATAATACTGATTGTACAAATGTACCACATGAAGTTGTTGTTAGAGCATTAAGAGAACCAGGAAATTTAGTTAAACTTGTTCTTAAAAGAAAAATTAATATTGATGATAGAAGTAATAACCAATCATTTTCTAATTATAATAATCAACCATCTTTAGTTACATCATCACCAATGAATGGTAATTATAATATATCACAAGGAATAACTCAACCACCACCACCACGTGTACCATCACATTCATCATTATCTGGACTTCCACCAATAACAAGAAGTATCTCTGAAATAGAAAGATTAGAAAGAATGCCAGGAGTTAAAAAAATTGAATTATTTAAAGGTACAAAAGGTTTAGGATTTTCAATTGCTGGTGGTGTTGGTAATGAACATGTACCAGGTGATACAGGAATATATATAACAAAAATAATTTATGATGGTGCTGCATATAATGATGGTAGATTACGTGTTGGTGATAAAATTATATGTGTTGATGATACACCACTTGAAAATGTTACACATGATTTTGCTGTACAAACATTAAAATCTACAGGAAATAGAGTTTTATTATTATATTATTCAAATCCACATCCTGAATTTACGGGAGAATCATTAAATGATGTTACTAGTGGTATTATTAGTAATGGTGGAACACTTAGAAATTCTAATAGTTATCATAATTTATCAGTATCTCAAACACATTTAAATGGTCATATTAATTATGGTAATGAATTTCCAACATCACCAAGACATGTTACATTACTTAAAGGTAATCAAGGACTTGGTTTTAATATTGTTGGTGGTGAAAATGGTGAACCAATATACATATCATATGTTTTACCAGGTGGTCTTGCTGATCAATCTGGTAATGTTAGAAAAGGAGATGTATTATTACAAGTTAATGGTGTTAATGTTCAAAATGCTTCACATGGTGAGGCAGCACTTGCATTAAAAAATGCTGTTAATCCTGTTACATTAACTCTCCAATATCGTCCACTTGATTTTGAGGCTTTTGAAAGAAAATTAGAAAGATTAAGAAATGATATGATTGCAGCAACTGAAAATATTAATCCATTTATTGGTACAAATATTAAAAAAGGTGATCTTTTTGTAAGAGCACTTTTTGATAATGATTCATCAATTCAAAGTGGTAATCCACATCGTGCATTAAGTTTCCAATATGGAGATATTCTTCATGTAATTAATGCTAATGATGATGATTGGTGGACTGCTAAAAAAGTTAATGATTTTGGTGAAGATATATCTGGAGAAGGTATAATACCATCAAAAAAAAGAGTTGAAAAAAGAGAAAGACAAAGAAGAAAACAAGTTAATTTTAATCAAGGTAGTATGAGTTTAGGTAGAAATGGTATGGAAGGAAGAAGAGGTAGTAGAAGTCAATTAAGTTTTTCAAGAAAATTCCCATTTGTTAAAAGTACAGAAAGACTTCATGAATTAGCTGAACAAGAAAGTATGTTTTATTTTTTATAAATATTAATAATAATATTTTTTTTTACAGTTAATACAAATGAAGAACCAATATTTTCATATGAACCAGTTGAGTTACAACAAATATCTTATGTACGACCAGTAATCATTCTCGGAGCAATGAAAGATCGTATAAATGATGAATTAGTAACAAGGCAACCAGATAGATTTTCTTCATGTGTTCCACATACATCAAGACCACCAAGACCAAATGAAGTTCATGGTAGAGATTATTTCTTTGCTACAAAACAACAAATGGAACAAGATGTTAAAAATAATATGTTTATTGAAGCTGGACAATATGAAAATAATCTTTATGGTACTAGTATCAAAGCTGTTAAAGATGTATCAGAATCTGGTTTACATTGTATACTTGATGTTAGTGGTAATGCTATTAAACGCCTTCAAAATCAAGCTAATATTCATCCAATTGCTATATTTATTAAACCACAAAGTTATCATCAATTACAAGATTGGGATCCAATGTTAACTGATGAAGAAGCTAGACGTATGTATAGTAGAGCTATGAAAATTGAACAAACATTTGGTGATCTATTCACTTCTGTTGTTTGTGGTACGACACCTGATGAAGTAATGCATAAAGTTAATCAAGCTATATATGAAAATTCAAAATCACAAGCCTGGGTACCAGCCAGAGGTGTACAATTGTAAAACACTTTTTTTTTTAAATTTTACTACTACTCAACTAAAACAATAACATTTATTGAAACTTAATTTACATATATAATTCACTTGAAAAATCTACACTTGATATTATTCGAAAACCATATAAACATCTTAATTAATTGATATCATGATATTTTGTAATTATTGAGAAGTTATAATTTTAGTAAGCATTTCTTTTTTTTTCATTTATAAATATATTTTATATAAAATAAAAATTTTTTTTTATCTATTTGATTAAATATTTTTGTAATTGATAAGAAAATTCAATAACTTATGTAATGATATAATATAGAAACAATTATATCAATGTAAATTTTATTTCTTAACATTTAAATAAATCATTTTTCGTGCATCTTATTCAGGCTTTCATTATAACATATAAAAGTTTCTTTTGAAAATAAGTAAACAAGTATTTAAAAATTTATTATTTAACGAATATTATGTTATTATAAGTTTATTTAGCCAACAAAAATTATATATAGTATTTAAGCAATAATATTACACAAAATTAGATTTATTATTAACAAATAATATACTTAATATTCAATGTAGTGTTAAAAGTATTTTTATTTACATTCAAGATAAACTTTGTAAAACATATAATTTTTTTTAAAGATTAAGCTAATTTTTAGAAGCAAATAGTAAAAATATATATCATATGATAACTTAAAGCATATATTACTTAAAAACAAGAAATAATTAACTTTAAAGAAAAATATGATAGGAAAAGTTGTTAAAAAGAAAACTTTATTTTAGAGTATAATCTTCAAAGACAATTAAAAAAAAAGAATACTTAAAATGTAAATAATTAAAATAAAAGGTTATTATTAAAAAGTTTTTTTTTGTTACCTTAATTTTAAATGTTTTGTAGTTATTCAAATTTTTCATTTTTTTTAATTACAAGATTATATAATTATAAAATTACAAATTAAAAACATTTTTACATGAAAAAAAGACATAAACTTTAATATAATACTTTAACTATTAAATATATATCTTTTATTTATAATACTTTACTTTAAAAAATAGAAAACTTTTAAACAATGTTTAAAGTTGAATAAAAAAAAATGAAAATTTGAATAAGTCTCTTAAAATAAAAATAGACAATATTTATTATTTTTTGACATTAATTACCATGTTTTTAAATGTTGGTTTAACAATACACCTAAAATTTTCAATATTTGCAAATATCATTATACTTTTTTTATCTATAATAAGTTATTCTCAAATATGTAAGTTATCAAAGTTGTCATTTGAAAAATTATTTATAGATACAATACAATCTTCTGTCATTGTAAAATCTAACTTTGAAATAAATAAATACAAAGATCCACTAAAAATTTTTATTGACAATTTTGGAGGTGTTTATATTTTATCAATTATCATATATGTGCTAGCAATATTATCACAAATTGTCTTAATTGGACATTTATTTATTTTTTATTTTAATTTAAAAAATATAGGTAAACATATATGGTATCATATTAAGTTATCTATTTTTACTGTTGCCTTATTTATGGTTTGGTCATATATAGCGTATAGTTTTACTACTTTAAAAAGAAAAAAAGGTTATGATAAAGAAAGACATTTATGGACTAATGAAGAATTTTATTTACAATTAGACACATTTTTTATACCAACAATTACGTTTCTTATTCAAGTTATCATTAGACAAATACCTTTCTCATCATTGATAAAAGAATATTGGAGATTTCTTCGTTTGCAATCTGCGAGAAAAACATTTGAAAATATTAATATTGAAAAAGTTGAAAAAATATTAGAAGAAATTAAAGCAAAAGAGGAAATTAAAGTTGAGGAGATAAAAAGTGAAACTCTAACTATTGTAAAATCATTTGCTACAATTAAAAATGAAGGAAATGATTTACTTGGAAATGATCAGAAAGGACCTAAAGTTAAAGAGGGTTTAAAAGAGTGTATTGAACCTACTTCAGTAGAGCTTCAATCAACCAATTTAGAAATGGACACATCAATAACATTGAAAATTTTTAATAAATGTAGAAATTTTTTAACTAATTTTATTTCTTAATTTCTTAAATAAATCATTTATATATTTGCATAAAAATATGAATATACAGTAGTGAAAGTGAGTCCAAAAATTATCTTCGCATGTTTGAGGTGGCTGATGAACTACGTTTACGAGCACCATTCGAAGGAAGCCTAGGTTCAATAACTTGATTAAATATTTCACGAAGTTTTTCTCTTCTTTCATTTCCTTTTGAACTTGACACATTTGATCTAGATATAGGTTCTCCACGTAATTCTCCAAGACATGTCTCAGCATATCTCGACGGCACCGTAGATCTTGCTGTTTCAATCCTTGGTGGTTTAACGTTACCTTGTTGAAGGTCAGTCACAATTTCACAGTACTTATTAGCTAGTTGTCGTTGGAGTTTCTGACTGAAAACCTTTTCATGATTCTCGAGAATACCCTCACATTCAGATAACCGCCTAGCCAACATATCTCTTTCTTTTATTAGTGATCTTTCTGTCAAAGCAGCTTCATTTAATACACGATCAGTATCATTTCTTAATTTAGACATCTCTTCAGCATGTCTCTTTTGAAGGAGTGTCAACTGTTTATTTGTTTCCCTTTCAATATTTTCTTTTTCTGCTTTAAATTTCTTTTCAAATTCAAGTTCTTTTGCTTCAACAATGTTAATACATGTCTGTTTTTCAAGGTCAATCTTTTCTTGAGCCATACGTAATTCTTCCGATATCTTTTCAAGTTCTCCACGTATTCTCGATGATGCTTGGTTGACGTCTACATTCTTCTGCATTGATTCATTATATTTAATTTGTAAACTTTCAAGTTCTTTTTTTAAAGCTAAAAAAATTTCTTCATTATAAAATGAAAATTATAAACTTACCTTCATAGTCAATTTTAAGTAAGTTTAACTCCCCAAGAATATTTCTCTTTTCTCCTTCTTCATTAAGTAATTTGTTACTACATTCAAGTAATTCTTTATCTTTTTTCCACTGTGTATCCATTAAATCTTTTATTTTATCTCTTAAGTCTCCATTTTCTTTGGTAAAAAAAGCAACAGTTCCTTCAAGTGAAACAACTTTATTTCTCCATTCTCTAGATTTTTGTATTCGTGAAGCTTCATGCTCTGATAGTGATTTAAACATTTCACCTAATGTATCATTTAATCTGTTTACTAAACTTTTTTGAACATTACATATAGTTTCCGCAACAGCTAACCTATCCTCAAGTTCATTTTTCCTTCTGGTCAACATTTCATTTGTCCTTGTTTTGTTATCATTTGATATTTTTTCTTGTTGGTATAATTGACATATTTCATCCCTTGATAAATCATATAAATGATCCACACCAGTTAAATCAACATTAAAATTTGTCTCCAATTCTGAATATGATACTTTTTTACGTTGAAGTTTAGTAAAATCATCATTTAGTTTACCAACTGAAGCACTCATGTTTTCCCATGCTCTTCAAATAAGTTAATTTTTTATTAATTACAAAAAAAAAACTTACTTTTTAACAACTTCAACAAATAGTTCATCTTCATTGTATGGTTGAATATTTGACATTTTTCTCTCACCACACTACAAATAACTGAAAACTTAAGTAAAAATACTACCAAGGCCGTAAATACAACTTAATATACGCGCCTAAATAAGAAAATGGTATTACGTTTATTATTTTAGTGTGAGGTCTTATAACGATTAAATAACAGGTTAAAGTAGGAAGAGATTAAAAAGTATGCCATTGTACGCTTATGATTAGTTTGCCAAATTCTTCTTAATACTAAAGAATTTCAAAATAATTAACAACTAAAAGTGTCTTTATTTTTTATAAACAGAATTTTATTTAACATAATTTCTTCTAGCTTTTCTCTCTTTTATTTTGATAAAGTCATTTTTTTATTTTTAAAATTATTTTCACAGTTATAATATCAATTTTTTATCCATTTATTGAAATTTTATCAAACTATATTTTCAATGGTTTTTAAATTTTTGTTTATTTTCAATGTGGTAATATTTAAATATAATATTTTTTTCTTTATGAAAAAAAAAATTTAATAAAACACAAAAAAAAGAATTACTATAAATAAATACTACAAATATGTTTTTTTTAAAGAATCTAAAAAATCATATTTTAAAAAAGTGTACTATTTATTATCATATCAAAAATTATTAATAACATCTCATAGCAGTTCTGGTAATGATGCTAATGACATGAATGATAAAGTTGAACATTTTTTTAAAAAAGGGAATATGAAAGAATTCCAAATGGAATATTTGATTGTAAAAGAAAAAGGATAATTAACACTGAATTTCTATAAATATGAAAATTATTAGATAGTCAAAAATAATATAAAATTACACAATATTGTTCTCTCATGAAGTAAAGTTAGTTATACAAATTTTGTTTTTTTTTGATAGAACAAAATATTAATTAATTAAAAAAATATCTAAACATTACTTTTATTATAATCATTATTTTGACTTTTTTTTTTCTCTATAAAAATTTAACATTTTTTGTAACGTTTTCAAGATATAATGGGTTTTGGATGTTGCTTTCTATTTCAACTATCTCTGATTCTGGTTGTGAAAAATTTACTTTACAATTATTTTCATTTGTTTCTGGTAAATATGTTTCAGAGTCACTATTTGTAGAATATACATCTTTAATTTTTCCTTTCTTCAATATAGTATTTTTTGGTTGTTCATTTTGTTTAATTTCATTTATTATTTCTTCTTCTATCTTTTCTACGATTTCTTTCATGTCCGATTTAATGAATACAGTATTTAGTGAACCCAGAAATGTCTTTGTTGATTCGATTGCTGATTTTGAGAATGGTTTCTTAACTAGCACAGTGAATGAAGGATAAGTTTTTGGATCTTTTAACATTTCTGAAAAAATTCCTGAACTTGACAATAATGTACTGTTAATATCAATAAGATGATCACCTTGTTCAAATATAACTCCACCTATACTATTTAATGTAGTATTAACTACAACAAAATTTTTTTGACGTGAATTGTAAGCAACATCAAAACCTAATGGTGTTCCAACAATTCTTGGAACTTCAAAAATGTAGTAATGATAGTCATTGCACTCCATGGATAAATTATGTTTTCTTGCTCTCATTGCAGGAATTGCTTTACTTCTACCAAGACGTAAAATTTTTAACTTCATACTTTTCATTTTCTCTTCAGGTATTGAACTTTCCTTATTATCATCACTTAAACAAATTTCATCATACTCAATTATCTTATCACCATTCAAAAGTAAATAATTCAATGGAGATCCTTGAATTATTGTTTTTATTTTATTATTGTTATCTAATTTTATAGAATGTTCTTTCTGAAAATTACTTTTTACACTAGTTAATTATTAAAAACATACAATTGGAACATTACATATAACTGAATACATTTTTTCAGTATAATTTTCTTCTTGTAACTGTAATACTAAACTATCATGATCTTCGAAATTTTTAAATGATGGATATTCTTCATCAATAGCTATAATTGTTCCTGGTTCTTTATTAAAAAAGGCATGAATATTTTCAACAGATTGTTTTAAAAGTCTTTTACTACGATCTGTAGTTGATGTAAATCTCGATGAAATACCACTAGTTTTTGAATCATAAGAAGTCTCTTCATTATTTACAACATCTTTTTTTTTCCGTTTAATAGAATTACACTTATTACGACAATTATTAATAAATGAAAATTTATTCATTTTAAATTAAAAATAAAATATTTTTAAATAAAATATTTATATATTTGTAAAGAAAAACAAAAAAAATTTTTAAATAAATTACAAAAAATATTCAAAATTAGTGTTATCATAAGTTAAATTTTAACGTTTATTATTACTAGAATTAAAAGATTAATAATTACATTAAAAAAATATATATATATTACACCTGATTATAAAACTATTATAATTGTGAGATTACAAAAATTTAAAAGTTACAAATATTTTCTAAAAACAACTATAATCTTATTTTCAACAGCATCAAAATACATAACAAGTAAATCATTAACTTGAACTTGTTTGTTTTAATAAAATTTATAAGTTGAATTTTTTAAAAAAAATAATTTACTATAACATCTACTTAACAAAAAAAAAGTTTTGTAGTAAAAAACGTTGTTAAAAATTGTAATATAAGATAAGTTGAGTTGTTTAACTATTCATTCATCCTTTTTAGCCTTTTTATTGTATCTTCCACTCCAACAGTTAATAAGAATACTACCACAATACATGGAAAAAAGATTTAATTGGAAAGCAAGTATAAAAAATATAAACCAAAGAATGACCATTGGAAAAGTTCCTTTAAAAGTTGGTGTTTCAAAGTTTTCCATATCTCTTAAAAAACCAATTAATTCTGGTAATTGTTCTCCTAATCCTACGGCACATGGTAAAACTCCAAGAACAAATTGACCATAATAATGATATCTCATCAATTGAAGATTATTTTTTTTAAAAGATAATATACCAAATAATGGTGGAATAAATGAAAAACACCATACATATTCCCAATGGTAGGCTGCAGGTAAATCTAATTTTTCAAAAAATGGATACGTAATATCAAATTGTTTTTTAAGAACTTCACTACCAACTTTTATCCACATACAAGATAATACAGCCATATGTAATAAAAACATACATTTTAAATAAAATTTGTAATTGGCACTATAAAATAATCAATATAAAAGATAAAATAATAAATTATTATTAATATATAAATTACCTGATTTGATAGTGTGAAGCAACTTTTTGACGATAATTATAGTCACTTCCATCTGTTCCTTTAATATGTGCACCTTTTGAAGACATTGTAATAGAATCTTGAAAATAAAAATAAATTTAGGTAAATTAGAAGATCTTCTCCGTAGGCACTTGAACTTTGTATTCTAAAAACGAACTTCGATCTTTCTGATAATATAATAAAATGTACACTTGTATAAAAGATAGCGTTGTAAGAAATTTATACATACATAAAAGTGGAATTATGTTTTTATTATTTTAATAAAAACTTTCTTTTTTTTTTAATAATATATAATAAAAATATTTATAATTTATAAAAAATAACAATATTATTTTTAATAATTTATGAGGTTACTCTTCTTCGACGTTTATTTGTGGAAATTCAATTTCAGACATATCTGAATCAGATTGTAATGTTCCCCAACGGCGGAATTTTCTTTCTTCCTTGTCATTTTCTATAATTTCTGAAATAGTTTTTGAAATTGCACTTCCTGGTCTTAAAACATTTGCAATTGTAGAAAGCATTTTTGGTGTTTTTATTTCAGTAGTAACTTTACACTTCTCGGCAATATCTTTTTTACTATCTTTAGTTTCTGGTTCTTTACTCTTTTGATCTTTTTTAAGCATTTGTTTTGCTTTTTTCTTTAATAATCTTTGTGCTTCAGGATAATCTTTTATAACATCATTTAGATCTTCTTTTGACAAAACAAATAATGTTGAGTAACCTTTTGAACGTATTGATGCTGTACGACGATTATTTCCACCAATAGCCATTAAAGATATTTCACCAAATACGGTACCTTCACACATTTCAGCAAAAACAATTTCATTATTATCACCACCAACAACTTGAAGGATACCTTGATTAACAATATACATTTCTTTACCAACATCACCTTTTTTACATATCATATCACCAGGAAGAAAAATTACAGGTTGTAATTTTAAAACTAATTCTCTTAATAATGCTCTTTCACAATCTTGAAAAAGTTGAACTTTACTTAATGTATTATAATGTACTGATAAAGCAAGATCAGCTTGTAATTTTAATGGTAATTTATTAACTAAATTTCTTTCTTCTAATGTTTTTTGTTGATCCCATGTATAAAGAAACCAATCTCTAACTCTATTAGTTAATTCTTTTGGTAAATTTAATTTTTTACATTCACTTAATGCTTGATCCATTGTTGTTCTAAACATTTCTTTATTTTTATTAGCATTAGATACAATATCTCTTATTTGACCGAGAAGTAAAGCAAAAACAAAAACACCCATCATCCATGAAAATGTCATATAAATATATTCAATAACATTTGTTGGTGCTGGATTGTTACCTGTAGATGTAGCAACAGCTGCTGTAAAATAGAAACATCTAAAATATGAGTTCCCCTGATTATTATAGACCCATTTATTTAAATACCACTTTCCTCTCATTCTATAGGCAAGTTGACCAAATGCTTGCCATGCTGATAATGTATAATATACACAACTATTACAATGTATTATATATATCATATAACTAAATGTTTTTAATATTCTAATAGCATATGGATTTGAAAATGAATTATCAAGAATAGAAAAAAAATCCCAATATGATTGAATTTTAACTATTCTATTATATCTCCAAAGACTTACTGGACCCGTTCTAAAATACATTAAATCAGTTGGTAATATAGATATAACATCAAAAATAAATTTTTTGCTTTTTAAATAATGTTTTTTAGTTTCAGCTTTACTTGTTATTAACATTCCATTTTCCATAAAAGATAATCTTGGTTTGATAAAAATAATATCTAATATATATATAATATCTGCAGTATAATCTATCATCATCCAATATTTTAAATTTTCTGGTGTTTGATATGGATAAGAACTTCGTAATGGGCATACTAAGGCATTATAAATAAAAGCTAACACAACGAATGCTAACCAGAAAAGGTAAGTTTTTGAATGTGAATTAATACTAGATTTAAAAATTATATCACTCCATGATGTTGGTTCTTTTACACTTTCTTCTAAACCAAGAAGATCCATTAATGTTGTTTGTTGTTCAGGCATCGGTAATGTAACACTTTTAGCATCCTCTTCATCTGATGAGATATCTTTTATCATTTCTTCTCTAACATATGTTGTTCTTCTTTTTATATTTTGTGCTAATACATGAAGTTTTTCTTGCATTATAAATGACATTCTATGAACACTAAGATTTGTTTCACATAAATTTAATTGATTATTATTATGTTTAATTACTTTATCTTCCTCTGAATCTGTAGTAGAAATTGATAATGTATCATCACATGAATCATCTATATCATTATAATATCTACTATTTTTTTCTTCTTTTTCTATTTTATTATCCATATCATCTTCATCAAATTCTTTCAATATATCATCAACTTTTTGTTCCAACAAATTTGATTTCATTTTACTTTGTGATATTGTATCATCATCACTAATATTACTTTGATCTCCAAATAATGTACCATATGAGGAAGTGGATGGAGTAGAAATTTGTGAAACATCAGTCATGGAAATAGAATCAAAAGAATCTAAGGTATTAATTGTAATTTTATTCTACAACATACAAATTTATATTAGAACTTATATTATTATTATATTATTTTTATAACTTACACGTATTCTATTAAAAATAGTTTGTTTATTTTTTTTTGAATTTATAGAGTCAGGAGGAAGTGAAATATTATTGTTATCGGTAAAATTAAATTGGAAATCTTTATTAGTGTTATTAACGACATTATTATAATAATTATTTTCCAATGCTTTAATATTTTTACTATTATCTTTCACATCAATTATTTTCTCTTCTGTCCTCTTTTTATTATTATTCTCGGATTTGTCTTTTTTTTGTGAAGTTTCTGATAACTCTTCCATTATAGGCTTATTATAAATTTATATATATATTAAAATAATTAGGAATAGTTTGAGATGAACGTATTAATTAGATAAAATTGTTGAAGAAAAAAAGATTTTACATATAAAAAAATAGTTTTTTTTTTTGTAGTATGATTAAAGTTTTGATATAAAAACTATACATATGATAGCAAGATAAATATATATACAACTAAAGCAAGTGATATTAAGTCTCATCCAAAGGTGTTATCATAACATTAACCTTATCTTCTTTTTATATATATATATATGTATAATCCACAACACTCACACACATGTTTATGTAAGAGAAAGTTATTCTTAAATTAGTTTCTGTCTCATTCATGGCACACGTTAAATACACAAGATGATATAAAAACTTTTAATGAAATATTTAAAATGATAAAGTACTTTATCTTTTTTTTTTTATAAAATATTTATAAATTTATTAACTGTTTTCATGAAATTATTACTTAACATTTATTGTTCTTCATTTTTAATTATCATAATAAGATTGACATTTATTCCAAGAAGTTATTATTTTTCACAATAATGAAGTACACATATATTTTAAACAAATAATTATAATGAAAATATTTGGATTTGTTTAATGACAAATATTATTAAATAAAAATATTAAAACACCCGATTTTTTCTTTGACAACGCGTACCTGCAGTCTACGCATTAGTAATTCTGTACAAAAATACATCATCCTGCGACCCATATGAATCTAAAATAAGAATTATTTTAAACATCATTTTTATAAAAAGTGTAATATAAAAATTACATTAAACATTTGTATATCTCCATAGACATGTTTTTCTAATGTTGGAATAAATTCATAATGTTTTGTAGGAGACATAACATTTTCAATCTTTTGAAGGACAATTTCTTTTTCCATTTCCATTGTCAAAAAAACAGTTTTATTTTTTTTATTATAAGTTACATTAAAACAAATATCATGATCCAATCCAACAACTGGAATATTAATATGACTACAACATGAACACTTTTCTTTTTTACAGTTACATTCTAAATTATTATGATCCATATATTTTGTATCTACAAAAGTACAATAAAGTTATAAATAATTATTTTTAAAAAAAAAATGAAAAATGTTTATATTAAAATATTTATATATATATATATATTTTCCTTCTTCTTCTATAAGTTATAGTTTAATATTTTTATATATGCCTATTTAATAATAACTACCATTCTCATTACTTTAATATACATATATGTATAAATTGCGCATCTTTACTAATACAATATTTAAAAAAAATCAAATTGACAAATGTAAACAACACTATCAATCATGATAAATTATCTCTTCCATTTCTTCTCGATAAAATTACCAATTTTGGTAAAGATAATTTACTATCTTTTACTAAAACAAAGGAGATTGTAACAAAGTATAAATGAAAAAAGTATATTTCTCGGATACTAGTATGGTATCTATACTGATAAACAAAAACTTCCCAAGACGATAGTAAATAAATTGATACAATATAATGTACAAAGAAGGTGCAAAGTTTGTTGATCTGTTTCTTCTAGACACACAAATGACCTTGATTATTTATTTTTTTTTTTCTAGTCACATTTTTAGCTTATAATAACATCAATGTGAAGAAAATTTGCTTTAGTCTCGTTAATTATATAACAGGAATGAGTTATACAAATTATTTATGCCAATTATAAGAATTATTTCTTTTTTTTTTTTTTATTATTAGTAGATCAAATACATATATACTTTTTAAACTTACGTTTTCCTACTTCATGTTTTCTTATTATTGTCATTAAAAGTTCAGTTGTACTTTTTAATTTTGAATGTACCTTCATTTGTTTTTTTTCATGAAGAAGAGAAGTTACATTTACACTAGTATAGTCTAAAATACAATTTTATAAATAGTTTTTTTTTTTTTTTTAATTAAATACCTTTTATATTTTTTGGTAGATCAAGTATAGTTAGCTCTAAATGAACCGGTTCATTGCTATCTCTTATTGTTTTTGGTAGGCGAACAACGACAATTTCACTTAAAAAACTATCATTATCAGTATTATTGTTAACTGTAAATTGTCCATAAACCATCATTTCTTCCTAAAAAAAAATTTTTTTTTAAATTATATAAAAAGTAAAAGAAAAAATTACATGTAAATTCTTAGAATCACCAATCTCTTTTGAAAGTACCAGTTTATATGGTATTACACAATCATCTTCGTAACATAACTTCTCACTAGACATGATATTAATATCAATCTCAAGATAGTGTGAAGCATTTAAAAATCCATTAAAAAATAATAGTAACAATAATATCAACCAAACATTACTAAGACGAAATAGTGATATTTTCATTGTACTAATATCTAAAAAAAATATAGAAGATAATTAGAAAAAAGAAATAGAAAAAAATATGAAGAATGAAAAATATTTATGTATTTATATACAATATTAAATACTATAAGGGAGTATGGTAAATTAGTTAAAATAATTAACATTTTCTTGTATTTTTAGTGATAACCTTTATGAATTTATAATCACCTAAGTTACACCCACAAATATCACTCTTTTTCTAGAACACGCCTATAATTTCAATAAAAGAATTTGCAGGTAAATTTCTAATAATAATAATGAAGAGAAATATTAGTATTATATCTTTTTGCTATCATATCATGTTAATATGACATTTGTATAATTATGTATACATTTTATAAAAAGAAGTAATAATAATTTATTTAAAAGATTGAGCTGAAGATTTTTCAAATAAATAATAAGTTTATTAAATGTAATGCATTAATTACGACCTGAATCTATTTTGTATAAAGATATACATTATATAAAAGTTAGAAGATAAAATAAATAATTGTTTATAGGAATTATATAATAATATTTAAAAGATATATATATATATATGAATATACATTCAACTTAGATATTAATTAATTAATTAATTAATAATAAAGTAACTAATAGAAAACAAACTAAAAGGTAAATACAAAGTAAAACAAAAGTTAAGATAAGGTGTGATATCACGTACCAAATTTACTTCCTTATACGAAATGCTTCTTAACAAAATTATTTATTTTATGTCTAAATACTTAATTAATGATAAAAACGGATCTTTAATATCATCTACCATCAAACAAATTACGATAGATTTTTAATTCTTAATTATTTATATTTAACTTTTAATTTTTTTATATTAATATTAGAAAAACTTGCATTTATTATATAAAATAACTATATATTACAAATAAATTTGTAAAAAGTTAAAAAAAAAAGAAAAGATAAACAAATATATAAGGTTACAAAAAAAAAGTATGTTAATTGTAATGACTTTTTCACATTTATTTAAAATTATATATCTTTAAAGTTTAAAATAAAAAAATGATTAAAAAACTATATGTAACAGATTTGTTAGTATATCAAAAGCTATTTTTTCCAAAATTATGTAGTTTGATTTCCATATACCTTACAAATTCAATGATCATATTTTTTTAGATTTCTCTCTCTCTCTCTCCTAAACTAAATTTTATTTCCCTACATTTTTTTTTTACTAAAAATTGAAAGATTAATAAGATAATTTGATTAAAATAATGAAACAATGTTAAAATTATTCTAGTTTTATTTTATTAAATCAAAGATTAACTAGAGGTAATATTGTAATTTTCAAGAAACCTTTTTTTTTAATCAGAAGATAAAAATAAATTGTTAAGAAGACATTTCTCCAAAATATTATGATAAGTTTTGCCTCTTTTTGTGCATCACTTTTTTAATCATAGAACCATTAACTTCTCTATAATCTCATTTATGGATAATTTTTTATAACATTCATTAAATTTATTATTTCTATGTTAAATATTATTATTATTTTTAAAAAAAAATTTTTTTATATTTTTGTAAATTCCATTTAAAAATAAACAACTTTTTTAACCTATTAAAATATAAGATATGACTGAAGAGAATCCGTATCCAAATTATTTGATACCATCATGGCATGGAGAACCACCCCAAGGTATGCATTTAGATGTTATAAAAGATGACAATTTGATACAGGTAAGCGTTTATTGTGATAATATGGTGACATGTTACAAACAAAGTAATTAATCCAAGAATGTTGTTTATTACGAAACATTTTTATATTTAAAATAAAATAAATATATATATAATTTAAGAATATATATATATATATATTTTTAGAAAATTATGGTTGATGAAAAACATTTTTATTACTTTGGCCGAAATCCAGAACAAGTTGACATTGTGGTAGAACATACATCATGTTCTCGTGTGCATGGTGTGTTAATTTATCATCAAGCATTAAAACGTTTTGCACTTGTTGATCTAAAATCAAGTCATGGAACTTATTGTGGTAGTGTTAAATTAGAACCTTTTACACCTATGTTTCTTAATGTTAATGATTCTTTTCATTTTGGAGCATCAACAAGACATTTTGTTATTAGAGAAAAACCAAAAGAAACAATTATTAAGATGCCTGAGGAGGGTGATGAAAATGCTATTAATGCTGCTGAGGAACAATTAGCCTGCCTAACAGAATATAATACAACATTAAATAGAAAAAAACAAATAATAAATATTAGTGATGAAGATTGTAAAAAGAAGAAAAAAAAAAGAGGAAAAGTTAATTTTTATGAGGAAGAGATTATTTTAAATATAGATGAGTTTGATGATAAAATTGGCAAATTTAGAAATATGGCTGTATCTTTTGTTGTTTCAAATAAAAATAAAGGAAAAAATATTAGTGAAATTAATAGTGGGAATGAAAGCAAAATTATTGGAATGAAAAGAAAAATTGGTACGGGAGATGTTTTAAATCTTTCTGACAAAAAAAGTAGGTTAGGTTTTAAAAGTGAGACATTGGGTAATATGTTATTAAATGCTGCTCCGGATTTGGATGATCAAACTTATGGACCAACTATAGAAGATATAGAACCATTTGAGAAAAAGAAAAAATATGCCAAAGAGGCTTGGCCAGGAAAGAAACCAGAAACTGATTCTGGGTTGTGTTGAGAATTTTTTAATTCTATAAGTTTTTTTTTATTTCTGGTTTTGTATATATAATAAATTTTAACATTTAATCATACTGTAAAGAGTGTGATATTATTTTGTCATTTAAAAACGTTTCTTTCGTCAAATTATATCTTTTTTGTCATTTGTTTTATTTGTCATGTGTCTAATTTGTAACTGTAAACATTAATATTATTTTTAGAATAATTTGTTTTTTTTTCTTTATAGTATGGAGGAGAATGGTCACAATGAGAAGAATAATGTAGGCGAAAATATTGATGACAAAGATATTATTTCCGTTGCGAGGGAAGCATTATGTTTACCAGATGCTATTTTACAACCAAATATTGAAGAAATTGTAGATACCTATATGTCACATGGTGGAACAGAAGATGAAGTTTTTGACATGTTAAGTGGTTCATTTGAAGGAACACTTCAGATGGCTAATGAATTGGCATGTTTACTTACAGATATTACTTATGAAAGGTTAGATAGTACAGAAAGTCGTTTAAAAAAAAAGTCACGAAAAAAGAAAACAAAAACTGAAGATGATTTACCATCTATATCACCTGAAGTTGGTGAGATAGTTATTGATGCAGTAAAAAAAGTATTAATTAAAAATTTTAATCCAGAAGTTGCTGATAAAATAATAGAATCAAATCAGGGTGATGTTGCTGTTAATATTGTAAATAGTTTAACAAATAATGAATCATGGAGACCTGTTGTTTATAAACTTATTCAAGAACATCCTAATTCATCTTTGTTATCTGTTTGTTTAAAATTTATCTCACAATTAGGATATCATAATGAAATATGTAATATTCCAATGGCAACTAATCAACTAGATATTTTTTCACGTATAGTCAGTTCATCATTAACAAAATTAATACAATCTCATGAAAATGGTACTGGTACAGAAGAGTATGATAAAGCTTTTGAAGAATTTGTTAAGATAGCTGCTTTTGGTGAACATAGTTATATATTTACTACATCACTATTACTTAATATGATTAATAGTAATGATGGTAAGAAAAAATGTACATTGGGGCATATTTTTGAAGAATTAAATATTTACTGTTATAATAAAGATTATGATTATACAGTGTCAACAATTTCTATGATTAATAATACCATCAATCCAATACCAAGTGATATTATATCAGCTTACCAAACAATGATAAGAAAAAAAAATGTCAATCCAACTGATATTTTAACTTTATATAACGCTTACTCATCTTCCAGTCCCCCACCAATACATTTTTTACGGGACATTGTTTTTATGGATCTCCTGATAAATGTTATTTTTACAAAAGATACATCATTAAATATTAAAAATCAACGACATACATATGTTTATCTTTTGGCATACTCTGCTTGTGTAGTTGAAAAAGTTAATGAAACAAAAAGAATTCATTGTAAACAAGAATTAGAACCATTAATTGAGGAAATTAATAAATTTCTTAAAATTATTGATAATTCAGAAGATTTTGGTATTGTTTTTAATACATTAGAAGAATTAATTAAACAACCTCTTATTGCTGCTGGATGTTTACAATATATAAAAAGTAGTATTACAGCACATAAATATGCAGTTGAACCAAATACATCACATTATGTTTTAATAGATGAAATAGGAAATATACATATTAATTTACGTGACAGGTATATATTTATAAATTATAAAAAAAAAAAATCAAATATAAAATTATATTAAAAAAAAATTATTTTTTTCAGAGTATTTCAAACATTAAATCTTATCTTTGCTCATATCTCTTCACTATCTAATGAGTCAGCTGAAGTTATTATTCAAAAACAAAAATATATCATTCATCGTTACATACATCTTTTATCAACAGGATATTGTATACCAGTAATAAGACATTTAGAACAAATGTATAAAACTAATCAAATGGATGTCAGTCTAATGAGACTTTTTGCTGTTGAAGTTATTGAAATAATCTCAGGACCATATTCACAAGAATTTTCACAAACATTTCTTCCTATACTACTAAATACTGATATATTTCATGATGATATATTTGATAAAATGAATTTAAATTGTCTTGTTGAAGAAATGGAATCTGTATAAATACCATTTATTTGTTTTATCACACTTTTTTTTTTTTGTAAAAAATTAAACATTTTATTTTGATACGAGAAAAAAAGATTAACATTATCAAATTTAAATTGTGATTATAAATTTATGTAAATATTGTGTTTTAAAGTGAAAGGAATAAAAATTAATTATGTTAATAATGTATTTGATAATTCTGAAATAAATGACAAACTTGCTAAAGAATTTGTATTTGATTGTCTTCTAGAATTAACCATTATTCCATTTGTATTAATATCAAATGTATTATGAAATTTATCTACATTACTTTCTTTAAGATAATTAATTGTTGAGTCAAAATTTGTTGGCATATTATTATATGAAGTAGTTATTGTTGGTGACCATAATTGATTTTGATTATATGTTGTTTGTGGTCCCTGGAAATTATAAGAATCCATTGAACATCCTTCTAATGTTGTTGTTGGTGTCCATGTATTAGAAAGTGGATATTGAAAATCTGTTGGAAAAAGTGAATGAACTGCAGCAGCAGTTGTTGTATTATATAATGAATAATCTTGATAAATATTATTTGATGTTGACATTGATACTGGATATTGAACAGGAGAATAATAATTATTTGGTCCTGTTGATGATGGTGTAGATATGTATGGTACCTGAATTGGATAAGGTGATGAAATAGAATTTTGTGGTACAATATCAATTCTAGGTGTTTGATAAAATGTTGAAAGTTGAAAATTATTATTATCTACAATACGCCTTGATATATTTTCTTTAGTATTTTTTTTATTAGATTCATTATTAGATGTTGAAATTTTTGTCATTTTTGGTAAAGCAGCAGCTGATTGAAGATTTCTTGGACTTTGTAATAAACTTTCATCAAAACTTAAAAGTTTAGTTTTTAAATTAATTTTTTTATCAAGTAAATTAACACCTTCAACTTCAGTTAACATTCTATGTGTTAAACCAATAGTTTCAGGTTTACCATTTTTATAAAATATTCTACAACTTGATTGAAACCAATAAATTGAACCCGTCTTTTGACCTATCAATCTATATATCAATATACCAGCAGCTGATGATTTTATAACTTCTTTATGTGCCTCAGCAAGGCATGTAGCATCTTCAGGATGACAAAATGAATAAAATGATTTTGGGGAAGTAAAATGATCATCTAATTCAAGAATATTTTTCATTCTTGAATCCATTGAAATAATATTAAAATCTAATGTATGTTTAGTTTTTAATATTGGATCTTCAAGATGTTCATCAATATGAAGTGGTGGTACAAATGGACAACATATAGCAGCAAGACCAAATTTATTTTGTGACAATAACTCAGAAGTAATATGAGCATTCAAAATTTGCATTTGTGGTCCAAGAATTGGGATAAGTTTACCTTTTATATCAACACGAACAAAACCACATGTATTATCGAGGAGGCAACGAAAACGTGCTGAAACATTTCTTTCTAAATGTTTACCATTTTCTAAATGTATCAAATCAAATGGTGTTGATATTGTTCCTGTATATTTAAAAAAAACATTTAATTGTGCTTTAATATCATCTCTATCTTCAGAATGTATCATATCAAAAATTGGTTGATGAAGAATGTCACTTTGATGAAAACCTAAAAATTGATCTATATTTTCACTAGCATAATTTATTTCTCCTTTATCATTTAATATTATAATAAAACCACCTAATGCTTTTGCTGATAATATATCAAATGAGCTTTCTTTTGGATCATATAATGGTGTAAAATTATTAATATCTGTAATTGTTGGTATTGGACCCATAGGTTGTCGGGGATTCCATAAATTGATATACCGTAACCATTCACTACCAGTTATGGTAGGATGTATAAAAGATGCTGAAAAAATAAAATAAAATAGAATTAAGTAGTATTTTATTATTAATAGAGATGAGATGTGATAAATGATTCATGTAAAAATAATATTTATTTCAGTATATTATAGTATTGAAGAATAATTAAAAATATACATTATATATGTGTATTAGTTATTGTAAATAAAATAAAGTCAAAATATAAGATTTATGTATTAATTCATTATTCTTTATTCATTTATATATATATATATTATTTATTATGTACATATTAAAATATTTATCCATTTAATAAGAAGATATCTTAAAATATTTTTTTATCTTCTTCTTAAGTTTACTTTTTTATATTATATATCATTATTTATTCATTGTATATTTTATATATATATATATATAATGTTTTTCTCTAATATTTAATGTTAAAGAAAAAGAATGTTACGGTAGTTATGTTATGTAGTATTAAATAATATAGTATATTTATATTAATGGTAAACAATAGAAATTTATCAAGATAAAGAAAATTTTGATGTTAAAAATAATAATTAAATACTTCATATGAGAAGTGTATAATTTAATAAAATTTTAACCCCCTTGACATTATAGATAAGAATATTTTTAATGTTAATAACCTCTTAGTATGATTGTTAATTAACTCATCATGATAAATATCAAAAGTTCAAGAGATAAGTAAATATTTAATAATATTACATCACTTAACGGTATTCTTTATAAGGACACGGTATATTACTTTTGTTACGCCATCCTATCATTGACACCTTATTGTTTTAAAGAAAAAATAACAAATGGTATTAGGTAAATATTATGTTAAATTAAAATAATAATAATAAAAAAAAATTTACCTTGAAAATGTGCTTTTATTTGAAGGTAACTGACAGCTAACCGAAGAACAGATAACTTATCTAATCTTGTAATAATTCCTTGTTCATAAGGTAACAAATTTGCTATCGTCTCCAATTCACCATTTAATCTTTCACGATGTCTTTTACTTGGATTTGATGCTGTAGAAGGTTTAACATTTTCACGTATTCTAAAATAAAATTGTGAATTATGATGATAATATCTTGATGTTGAACGTGGAAAATCTTTTCGAATAATTTTATTTAAATATTTTTTCATTATAAATATATATATATATATATATATCAAATATATATATTAATATTTAAAATATTATATATAATAAATTTTTGTATTTTCATTAAAATAATTATAATTAAAAAGTTTTTGAATATAAAGTTAAATTATAGAAAAGATAATAATTAAAGTATTTTACTTATTTTTAATTTTCTATATAATATTATTTTAATAATAATTTTTACTTACTAAATACTACAAAAATTATTTTATTTATAATTATTATTAATTATTTTTATATTATAAGCTAAATAAGTTATTTCTTCTATTAAATATTTATAATATTACTTTAAATATAATCTTTTATTGACAGGTGGATATTTATATGATATATCAAAAATGTTTAAGAGGTTACAATTATTATGATAGATATATCTTATTTTAAGATAAGTAATTATCACACTTAAATATAAAGATGATTTAAAAGTGAATCAAAAAATGTTTTTCTTCCATAAAACTATAATTGTTATGTTTAATTACCTTCACTATTAAAAAGTTGTTAATAATAATTTTAAAGAAGTAGAACAAGCATCAACACTTAAGCATGCAATTTTGTACATCTTTTACTTGATGATAGTAAAAGATATTACAAGTAGTGGTAAATTTATTTATATATATATTAAGAATATATACTAAAATCATCAAGTTTAATTAATCTTTTTTTTTTTATTTTTTTTTCTTCTATAAATAAGAATATAGAATACTATTTAATTGAAACATAATTTTTTTAACCATATTAAATAAATGTATATATATACTATTTTATCTATTTTTACATTACACCTGAGTAATAATTACAAAATACTATTAAAAAAAATTTTTTTTTCTTTTTAAATATAAAAATCTAATATTAAAAGCAATATAATATTCTTTTAATTTAAAACAATGACTATGTTAAAAAAATTTAAATGGCACATGCCATAATTTCATTAACACATTTTATGATATATTTATAACAACATAATGTTGAAGGAAGATGTAATATCAATCTTATATTTACAAGGGCATATACAAAATATTATTTTAAAATATGATATACAGTAGTTGTGTTAATGTTATGATGATTTACTAACCATTGTTAATAAGTAATGTTAAAAAAGAATTTGTTTAGCAATAAAATAAGACATCTGTTGACAGGAATTTTTACTATTTTTTTTTTTAAGTTTACCTAATGTTATACAAATGTGGTATTTTATATGATGTCGGTATATTTCTTTAATTATAATTAGTTATAATAACAATATATGACAGATTTTTGATATAAATATAACAATAAAATATCATAAAAAAAAAACTTAACAATATAAAATTATTTTTAAAAAGTTAAACTAAAAAAGTAGTTAAAAATATAAATGATTCTAGAAAATGAAAAAAAAAGTGTGTTCTTTTTTAACATATCGTGTTTTAGAAAACTTTCGTGTCCTATAATATCAAAATTGTAATAATCAACAAAAAAAAAAAGAAAAAAAAGAATAGTATTAAAATCATGCTACATTATCACACAATCATCTTCATGTTATCCATTTATTATACTTTATTTTGTAAAAAGACAAAAAATTAATGTAGTTGAATGATTAGAAAATAGTATACAATTTTTACAAATACATGTACAATCTATGTTAAAAATTTCCAAAAGAAGGTTTTGGTGATAATAAGAAAAGTCATGTACCACGATATGTTGCGTGTAAATGAAGGATATATAAGGAGAGGAAAACTGAAGGGGATGATTATGTTGTATGATAAAAATGGTATTTGAAAATGTTAAAACAATCATCAAAGATGTACCTTCAAAATCTTTATTCTTATTTTTTTTTTATTATTTTATTAATTTATTATTTTTATTTTAAAACTTACCTTTTAAAATTTCTTTGACGGCGTTTATTGGCATACATCTTCTTATTTATTTTTTTTTCTGTATTTTAAATGTTTGATAAAATATATATTTGTATAGAATAAGTAATAAATTTTCTATTGTTCGTTAGAAAAATATAATGATTTCTTATTAAATGTAAATTAATTTGTAGTTATTTTGTTATAATGTATATATATTTTATAAGATGAAGTCAAAATATGGTTTTGTTTTAATACAATATATTTCTAACTTCAACTGTATTAACTTGGATATATACTATATATATATATATATTTAAATATACATATATATATC
The DNA here is from genome assembly GCF_001040885.1 of Strongyloides ratti. Classification (NCBI taxonomy): domain Eukaryota; kingdom Metazoa; phylum Nematoda; class Chromadorea; order Rhabditida; family Strongyloididae; genus Strongyloides; species Strongyloides ratti. The sequence goes on along the minus strand of NC_037307.1, from coordinate 9,395,890 downwards.
TATATTTATGAAGAAATATAACGTAAAATCCTTTTCTGTTTATATTTCAAATAATATTCTTAACTTTTCTCTATCCATCTTCTTTAATTTCTTCTATCTTCATCTAATCATGAAGAAGGGGCGGGTAAGGGGTGGATATTATATATATATATATATAATACATCACAGTACTTTTAAAAGATATTAATACATATATTATATATATATCAATATACTTTTTAATATCTATTTACATTTAAGAATATAAAAATATAATATTTTGAAAGGTGAGAATAAAAACTCATATTGATAAAAAAATTTTAAAATTCATTTTTTTTTCTTTTCATTTACAATTTAAACATGAAAAGTATTTAAACATAAGACATTTTTAAATAAGTATTAATTTACTTTTAAAAATTGTATTTTAAAAAAAAAATTTTATAGTTAACAAATTAAGTGACATACATTGCGTGATACTTTATCAATCTTTTATGTATAAAATAATGCCATTATTCTTGGTTTAAAATAAACAAATTGTTTTAAAATACAACATCATTAAAATTTAACTACAACTTATATTTTTATATTACAATTTTTTTTTTGTAATTAGATAATAGTTTTAAAATATATTAATTAAAAAAATATTAATAAAATTATAAATAGTTTATTTTTATTATATTTTTATAACTGAATATATAATAATGTTATAAAGTACAATAATTTATATAATATTCAAAGTAATATCATTTAATATTCAGTGGCATCAAAAGAAGCGCATTTTACATGAAAAAAAATATGGTAGTTTTATGATTTCTGTAAAAAATTAACGATGTTCATCGGTAAATAAAATATAAAAGATACATAAATTGTCTCTTAGAAATTTCAAATAAATCTTATTTATGAGTATTAATTTTAACGATAATATTTTATTAATGTGTAATTTAAAAGAAACCCGGTATAAATTGGCAATACAATGTAAGCAAATTTTTAATTAATTTTCATTTTATTAAAAATAAGTTCTCTGAACGTTTTTTTTTCCATGCTCCAAAAGTCATCCATTACCATCATACTTTTTTCATCTCATTTTAGTTGGTAGAATTTTAAAAATGTAATCTTCATTTGAATTTTTAGTATCTTATCCTTCAAAGCCTATTTTATCTTTTATCAAAAACTTCACCTTAATAGTTTCATTTTGTAAAAGATTATCAAAATTTTTGTCTAATTTTTTATCTCAAAAACTTTTTTCATATAAAATATACTTTTGACCACATTTTTCATGAAAGAAAATTTGAATTATTTTGTAAAAAAAAATAATAAGTTCTTTAGCCATTATTTAGTGATATAAAAAATTCCATTTTAAAATATTTTTATTGGAATGTTACTTTAATAAAAGTTAAAATAAAATAATTAGAAAATATATAGTTTGGTAGTTAGATCAGGAACTAATGCTCCAAATTTAATATGATTCTAGTGATTTGATAGATAATTGTATTTACCCAGAGGTACTTTTTGTATTTTTATGAAATGTTCTACACCAAAAAATGACTATGGCCATTTAATTTTATTTTGGTTCAAATTTGGGTCAAAAAAGTGAATTATTTGTGTTTTTTTTGTTGTTGTAAAAAATAGATTTTTTTTGACCATGTTTTGTTTATATTATAATTTAGTTTAACAATTTTTTTTTAACTTTCTTATTTTTTGCGTTCTCGGAACCATTTCTATATATATGATGAAATGTTTTTGAAAATTAATTTTGTTTTTTTTTTGTAATCTGTGCGTTTATTTCTCCTAGAAAAGGTTTCTAAAATTTTTAAAAATAAAAAAAATGTTAACCAACTCCAATTTTGCCTATACAAATTTATTTAGGATTTAAAGATAATCTTAAAATTATTTAATATCTCCAGTTGATTTTTTGTTTTTTCTTCTTCCCATTGGAGGACCATTTTTTGGTGTTTGAAATAAAGGTAATGATTGTTCAGCTGTTGCAGTATAAGGTGGTGGTGGTTCTACAACTATAACATTTGTTGGTGGTTGAATTATTTGCATACCTGATGAAGGTATTGTTCCTACAGGAGGTGGTTTAGGAGGATGTTGTCCACCTGAAGATGTAATACGTTCTCTATTTGAAGATATATTTGGATTGGATGGTGGTTGTGGTGGTGGTGAAATTAATGGAGGTGCTGATGGATTAGGTGGATTTCTGGGTACAGAAATTCCTCTTGAATTTCCAACTGCTGTTTCAACAGAAGGTCCACCTGTTCTTTGCTTTTTTTGACGTTTTTGCCTATTTGCTGGTGCCACAACAGGCCTTTGATTTTGATTATTACTTCGTTGTTGATTATTAGAAGAAGTTGGTTGTACTGAATATGCACCATTTGTAGGTCCTCGTCTTCTTCTAACAAGTGTTCCTGGATGCCTAAGTGTATCATAGAAAGACTGAGCAGGTAATTTATTGGGATTCGTTGAAGGTGTATGAACAGCACAACATTTAACAAATAAAGCCATAAATATTAATAAAACAAAACCTGAACCGATACAAAAATACCAATGTTCAATTACCCATTGTCTAATAGTTTTAATTGTTTGTTTATTAAAAACAAGATTTCTTAATCTTGCTAATGGTCCATTAGAATCAACAGAACGACATTTTCTAAATATATCACAATATCCTCTATAATTATTACATGGTGAACCTGGATGCAAAAGAAGACCATTTAAACCTTCTCTACCTTTTTGTCCAAACTTTCCATTACTAAATTCATCAAGATCCATTGTACTTATACATTTTCCATTTTTTTCACATGCCAAATGACATAATGTATCTGGTGGTCCTTCAGTTAAGAAACAATCTTTTAATCCAACATAAGCACAAATACTTCCATTACAATTTCCATTTTGGCATACTTTAGTTGAATCTTGACATGGTGAACCATTTGGTTTATTAAGACTATCAGGACATGAAGCTGAAAAACCATCACAAAATTGTTTATATTGACAATCATTTTCTTCTCTACAAATTCTTTTCTCTGAACTTAATACAAAATCACAATTTTTAGCCTCACAACATTGTCCCTCTGATGGTGAACATCTAACACCTGGTTTTCTTTTACATGCTCCAATACCTTGAATTACACCATTTACCTCATGAGGTGTACAACATTTATCAGCCATCATAAGACATTCTGTATCAGAAAAACCACAATCACATTCTTCACCAGGTTCTTTTATTTGATTACCACAAAAAGCAGAAGTACGTTCCTGAAAACAATTTCTTTTTCCATTTAACATAAAAGTAGAATGATGAAAATGTGAATTTGGTGGTTGTCTTAGGACTTCAAAAAGAACATTTGATATATTTTGTATAGAACATTTAGAAAATCGATCATTATTCTTTTTATCACCTGATGTTGCAGAGGCAAACATTAAAAAATTACCATCTGGTAATCCAGGTTGACATTCAATAGGAAAATCATGAGGTGATCCAAAATTATGCCCAATTTCATGAGCTAATGTTAATTGTGATACTCTTTCTGGAACTCTGTTACCATAATTAACAAGTGTAACAATACCAGTATTTAAACTTCTATATACCCAACCTCTTGATCCTTCATTATACCTTTGATATGTTTGACATATACCACCAGCTGTTATAGCACTAGGTGAAGCAACCCATGCAAGACCAAGAGTTCCACCAATAAAATCTCTATATGTTAAGGCATATGCTAAACAAAATGCAGAATGATTTTTTTTAGAATTTAAATTTAAAAAATTTGATACATCAACATTTTCTTCACAAAATGGATTATCTGATCCTTTAACCGGTTGCCCATTTTCACAGGTATCTGGTGAATAAATAGATGTTCGTTGAATAACAAAATTTAAACCTTTTATTCCATTAAAATTTGTTCTTTCATATATTTGATTAACAGCTTTTATATGATTGTAAAATAAATCAATTATTATTTCACGTGTTCTAATATGATCTCTATTTCCTTCTTTATAAAAAAAATGTTCATATAATTTATGATCAGCTTGAAGATAAATACTACATGTTCTAACTCTATATAATTTTTCATTATTAATTTCATCTTGTTCAATAAAATTTAAATTACGTTTTGGTCTTCTAAGACGATGTTTAGTTTTATTATTCATCATAAAATATGAAAATGTATCATGAGAAGGTATTACAATTGAATATGGAATTTCTTCATCATCATCTTCAATAGTATTTTGTTGATATGATGATGGAATATCTTCAAGAATAATACTTTCTTGAATTTTTTTCATTTCTTTAGCAATTTCATCATCAATACCACATGAATGAGAATAAATACCATTATCAGAGGTATCTCTTATCATTCTTTCTTTTCTAATATTATTATTAATATTTTCATCATTATAAATAATGGAATGATATGTCTTTGGTAGATTATTTTTAGAAAAATATTTATTAACATTTTCTATTGTATATGTCTTTCCATCTGTTGCATGAATTTGCCCATTAAAAATACCATCAAAAATTGATCCATATACATGAGAATGTGGATCATCTTTTAAATATCCTTCATATAAAAAATTTTTTGGTTTTCTAATTTCATAATCTGGATTTCCATTAATATCAATGATATGATCTTGAGAAAATACTCCTGTAAATTCATTAATAGGACTTAATAATAAGTGAAACCGCCTAAATACATAATAATAATAAATAATATTTAATTTAAAAATATTTAAAAATACCTTTTATATGCTGTAAATTTTAATTCAATAAACCCGTTACCATTATTATTATATTGTTTCCCACTTCCTTTATCTTCCCATCTATTATATAAGGGCTTATAATTCAAGGTTTCATAGTAATCAAGAAATTTATTTAATCCATTTATAGTAGATAAAAAATTTAATAACAATAAAAATGAAAGAATAAATATATACCTGGTCCTTCTGATATTGCAGAAAATTGATGGTAAAGAAAAAGAAGATTGGGAAACATTCATCTCACAAACTTATATCTTTTAAATGTCTTTTCCAATATATTGTCATTTAACTTTATAATAATACTCTAAAAAGAAATAAGTTATGTATAAAAAAAAAAAATATGAAGCTATATGTTTGTCAATAAAATGACGAGTAAAACTTTGTAAAAATAAAATATAGTTAATTTATATCTTTTGTCACTATTAAATAAAAAAAAAGAAGGTATTTTAAATTTAATCAATGAATGGTAAAATATATTTTCTAAAATAAAAATAATAATATCGTGATATAAAATAGGATGTAAAAAAAAATAATTAAACATAAGTATAACAAGGCAACTGTACTAAATTAAAAATGTAAAAACCATTATTAAAAATGGGTAGGGAAAAATTCTGGAGACCATAATTACTAATAAAATTGGTAGACATATATTAAAATAAAATAAATCTATTCTATCTTTATATGTTAATAGATGTATATATATATATATATATATTCCAAACAAAAAGTCAGTTTTTCTTCATCATCTCATCTTCAATTGGGGATCGGTTATGTTTTGTGTTAAATTATAATATTATATTATATATATTTACAATATTAATGTTATTGAAGGACAGGAAAAGAAAATATTTATTAGGTGTGGATGTTATAGGAAAAAAAAAAATTAAGAAAGTTATTGGGACATGGTTAAAAGAAATATAAAGTATTAAAGGTAGTAATGTGTCTTATTTATTTATTTAATGGAATCAAAAAAGTGAAAAATAGTCAATTAAATAAATTATTTTGGATAAATTTTTAAGAAATACTATATTTATTTATTTACTTTTTAAAATAAAGATTAGTGGAATAAAATATTTAATAAATATATCATAAAATTTAATTGGGAAAATTTTTTTTTCTTTTTTATAATATTATATTTATCGTTAGTTGAAAAATATTATAAAATAATAATGATTTACAATGACCTCTAATGTCCACCTCATGTTATATGGAGAATTAAATAAAAGAAAATAATATACAAAATGAGGATAGACATAAATAATTGTGGTTTATATATATATATAATATAATATAAAAGTTTTATTATGATATAATTACATTAAAACGTTTTGAATGGTTAATGTTGAAAAATATATCATAGGTACATTTTTAAAAAAAAAAGACTTAAAGTGGATTTTGTGATCATTTGATTTAAATACAATTGAGGTATATATAATATTAGTAGGATGAAGGTTAAGAGCATTGTCATTTATCTTATGATAATAAAAATATGTTTTAACAAATCTAATATACATATATTTTAAAATGATTTTAACGGTAGTTTGTAAGATATTTTGTTTGCTAAATATTTAAATAAAGACAATAATTTAGAGTTTCATTGAGTTTATTGACCATTGTAAAAATAAATAATGATCATTCAGGAAATTATATGTTATAATGTAAAACTCTTTAAAAAGTGGGAAATTAACAATGAATAAAGGTAGGTAGTGAGAAAATTAAATAAATTAAAAGTAAGATATATTGTAGATTGATAAGAGAATAATATAAATTTTTTTCCGATGACATATATATTATATTTATATATTGTTTTATTTCTCAATGTTAATTAATTATATAAAATACAATATAAAAAAAAAAGAAATTAAATAATTTTTTTTTTTAATATTTATAAAATAATTAAAAAAAAAAAGTAATAATACAAGAATAAAAGTTAGTATAAATAAATAGAATATTAAATATAGATATAAAAAAACATAAATCATATTCTTAAGATTGGTATATTGTACATTGAAATAATTTTATGAATGCTTGGACGAAAATAATGGAATAGGCGTTTAACCTTAACAGAAGCGAAAATCAATATATATATATATCCAACACTCTAAATACACTTTTTTTGGAATGGCACTAATGACAACACTTATAAAATGTTGAAGAAGTACTAAGAAAATTATGTACTAAAAGTTAACACGGCAGATGGTTATGTGAAATCAAAAGTTTTAATCTTGTTTGTTACAAATTATTATGATAACTTAACTTTATATCTTTAAGCTGTATCTTAAATTTAAAAGTATACTTTATAAGTTATGCTTTAAAAAGTAGTCAAAACCATCAATCATTAAAAAGAATAAAGGAATTATGATTAAAAAAAAAATAATAAAATGAATTGTAAATATTGCACTTCAAAAGAATAATTAAAAAAAAAAAGTTGAAAATTTAAAATATGGTTGAATAAGTAATATATGATTTCCTCAATAGAAATATTTTGGGGTACCAGTTATAAGAAGAGCAAGGTCACTTTCTGATGGCATGTTTAAAAAGGAGGCAAAAAAAAAAATTTTCTAACTTAAACTTTTTATTAAACACTTCCTAGGGTGGCGTGTTGTTAGCTAAAAACTTTTTAGATACATTTATTTAGACAAGATGAATTAATAATTGTTAAATAAACGTATAGGCAAAATACATTGTGACCTTGATGATTGACTTTGTATTAACTGTCAGCTTAAATATTTTCTATTTTATTTTAAAAACATGAGGATGGTATTTTTATTGTAAGCAATAAAAATATCATTCAATAATTTAAGTATAATTTAGTATTATCTAATGAATAAGAGTAATACTATCAATATACATATTTTCTACAATAAAACTTAATGAAAGTTTTGTTAAAAACTTGTTTACCAAAAGATGAAAGCTTCAATGGTTATAAAGTGAAACAAAAATTTTATTTCCTTCTAAAAATATTTGTTTACGCCTACCAAAGCGGAACCAAAAAATTTTTCTTTAATATCTTCTTTTTTTTTAAATTTTATAATAATTTTATATTAAAAAATTATTACAAAGTCCTTTATAATTTCTAGAAAAATTGTTATTTAATAGAGTACTTCCGTATTATAAAAATTTATAAAAAGAATTTTGTGCTTTGAGTTACAATAATAATATAAAGTGATTAATATTTATTTTTTTAAATATTGATGAATACTAATGACTAATGGTCAGTAAACTAGAAAAAAGATAATATCATTTTTTTTGGTTAACATCATTATTGACATTGGTTAACTATGAGTCATTTTTATATTAATTTATAAGAATATTCTATTTCATTTTTAAATATCACGATTCTAGAAGTAACAATAGATTTAAAATTATATAAAAGCAATATAGATAAAAATTTTTCTAGTAAAATAAAAATCAATTTTATTATGAAAAATAAAAACATGTATAAATAGAATCAATGGATAAAATAGATAATATCTATTATGGGTGCAACCAAACTCCAAATCAAACAATACATGAAATATTCGTATTTTATTCTAAACAACAAATAGCACTTTACTTTTTTAGTGAGAAAATAATGATAAACATAAATAAATCATTGGAGAAAAAAATGTAGCCGATTTATAGATAATACATTTTATTTATAAAAACTACCTTTATTTATACATATAAATATTTTATTATACAAAAATCTCTTAATCAAGTAAATCAAAGAAGTAGTTATTAAAATTTATGATCATTATTAATGATAATTAGTAGGGGAACCATGTGAGGTTACATCGCCATTTTATTATTTTATAAACTACTATTTCTTGGTGTATATATATGTATATAGTGTTCCAGACATATGACCAGGTAAATAACAATTAGAATATTTATTTGTTTCCCTTAATTTTTTTTTAAAATTGCTACATTTTTCTAAAGATTGTTACTTAATTATGCTTTCATTTTTTTATATTTTTAATTAATATAAAATTTACTAAAGAAAAATTTGTATTTTGACAAAAAAAATTTAATTAGTTTCCTTTTTTTATTTCAAAATACTAATTAATTTTCATCTTACAATAGAAAAAAAAAGATATATTTTGGACAAAACAAATTTATAGAAAAAGTTCTTTTTCTAGTAACTAATTAATTATGTGCAAATTGTTTTTTTGCATGTTTTTGATCTATTATATCTACGAAATATGACTCAAAAAAAAGTAAAAAACAAAAAATAGTAGAATTGTTATTTTAATTAGAAAACTTTGAAATAATAGTTTAACAATATAGAATATTTATACAGTACCAGAGACTTGTAGCATAATCATATTCACATATAGTTCTTGGGAAAACTTATAATTATGGTTTTTAATTTTTTTGACATTATTCTAGAATGCCATTTGAAAAAAACTCTTTGACATTTTTTGAAAAATAATTTCAAATTGTTTCTGATACTAGTATGAAAAATAACATATTTAAAAAAAATATTAAATTTTTTAAGAACAATTATGATTATCTAAAATAAATAGTAACAAATTATTTTTGAATAAAGATATAAGTAAATGTCAATAGTGTCTTAATTAAATATGAATAAAAATAATTAAAAAATAAATTTTTAAAGCATTTAGATTATCCAGAAACTTATTTTTTGTTGTTTTTGAAGTATCATAGAAAGTTTATGTATACAATGAATAAAAGAAAATTATAAAAACCACACTTAAAAAGATTTTTTTTCAATTTAAATCAATTTTAATCGAGAAAATTAATACTTTGATACTTATTATTGTATTTGAAGATATTTTAATAGCAATGATAATAAATGGTAAGTTCTTGAAATATGTAAAAGAATATCATAAACTTGTTTTTTTGAGTAATTGATATTTATATTAATTTCAATAACAATTATAAATAGTTTTGAAGTATTGTGTAATGTGGAAGTGTTTCAAATTTAATATATGAAGATATAATATTATTAACAATAAGTTTTTAACTTTATTTAGTAGAACATTCAGGAAGAATAATTTTAAATGATCAATTTACTGACCACCATGTATTGTTTGTAAAAATTTTTTTAAAGTTAAATAATTTAAATGTAAAAATATTTTCTTCATAATTAAACTTATTACTTTGCACTTTTAATTCTACATTTAGTTCCGGGTTAAATAATATTGTAGAAAAAATATATCTTCAAAAGTAAAAATCATTAAAAAAATAGTACTCAAATAATTTTATAACAGTGAACGTTATCATTTTCATAATAAATTGATATAAAATTTTGAAACTAAAAACTTTTTTATGTGTTTTATAGAATATTGGTATCAAACTATTATTGTATATAATTTATTTTTTAATATAATTATCAATAATTTTGAGTTAATCAGTAGTTTACGATATTTAAAAAAAGTTGAAAAAATACTGGTAATTATCACTGATATCATAAAAATTTAAAATATTATTTAACTTTTATTTAATATTCTTAATCATTCTAAAAGAATTTTTATAAAAGTTGTTTTTAAATTTATTTTTAATTTTAAAAAAAGAATAACTAATTTAATATTATAAAAGATTTACAAAATGTTGTAGTTTTTTTTTTCCATTGATATATATTTATACTTTTAGATATCTTTAACAGCTTCTTTAATTTCATTCATAACCATGCTATCATTAGGAGCATCAGTAAAAATACTTCCTACAAAGACATGAGTTCCCCATTTCATGTGACTGATAACATAACAACATCCCAAATCTTCAATTTTAAATCCCATATCGCGATATCTTTCATCTGTTTCAAAGAAGCAAGTATTTGTAAATGATCCAAAATATGGTCTACCAGAACTTGGTTCAATAAAATCAGCCCAAAAACCAGCTTTATGGAAAATTGAGCAAATATCTTTTGCACTATTAATAAAACTTTCACAAAGAGCATCACGTTCAGTCTCCATGTCACGATTCCATGCAGTCATATCATTTTCAGTTTTTTGAGAAATGTTGATAACACTAACATCAACACCTGCAAAATGTCTATCAACAAAAATTCTGTGTAAATCTTTTTTCAATAATTTAGGGCATTCATTAAATGTTAATTCAACATCTCTCTTATCGTGTTGAAGTAATTCAATAAATTTTGGACCATTATTAGTAACATCTCTGGTAACTTGAAAAGAAAAATCTTTAAGAACAGTCTCAAGATCACTGCGAATTGGTTCCTTGGCAAAAGTTGTTGTTTTTGGTTTTGGTTCTTCTGGATGCATATTTAGAAGGGTTGTCTTAACGTCACCAAGTAATGGATACTCGTATTCAGGTCCAAGTAATGCATTTTTTTTTTCTACAAGTAAAACAATTATTATATTATCTCAGTAATATTTATTTTAATGATAAGATAAAATAATAAAAACTTACTATCTATAGGTTTTTCATAAAAGAATGTAACGTTTCCTGATATATTAATGGCTGTAGAATAAGCTTTATTTGAACATTGACGAAGATTTTTACAAACCTAAAAATTTTATATTTTAAAATTTTTATTATAATATACTTACAATATTTGTTCTTGAAGACAACGCCATACTTTTTCACTGGGATTAGTTTTTGATGTACTCTATAATAGAAAAATTGTTACAGAAATATAGTTTATCAAATAAAGATTAAATTTTTTTTTTTTGAAATCATAATATTATCGATAATTATAAAAACATATTATCAGAGATAAATGTTAAAATATTACTATAGACAATCAGAACAATTAACGCTGATGTAAAAAATTTCTTTAGCTATAGGTGATAAGAGAAAGTTTAAAATGGCAAAATGAAGTATCACGTGCCTAATTTATATGATAAAGTTAAATATTAAGACAAGAAAAAATTGTACTATACATCTTTGTGACTGATTATGGTTTAAATAAGTCGCGGCCGATATGATGTATTTTGTGCTTTAATTGTATCATAAAAACCAAATATTATTTAAATATATTTAAAATAATTGTAATATCTTAGTAGTATATATATATTTTTTTTACGTCAAATATTGTGATTCTAAATTTTAAAAAATAAAATAGATATATTTATAAATAAGAAGAAAATTATTGGGGATGAAAAAAAATAAAATAACGTTCAATTATTTTAATCAATGATTTCTTATAACCTTATACCACCACTCAATAGTATTTTCATAATGGAAGATGATACAAAAATATTCATTTTTAATAAAAAATAAATAATATATAAACAAATAAATGTTTGATCTCCTGATTTTGTCATAAATATAATATTATTTTGTAAAAAAAAGATAAATTAAATAATTAGTTTTATAAGAAAATATTTTGTTTATCATTTTATTAAGTTGATTAAAACAACTTTAAAGAAATAACATAAAAATATTAATTTTGTTTTCTTGTACTAAATATAGTACAACAAATTATAGTGTAGAAATATGACTTTGTTATTTGATGGTAAGTATCACAAAATTTGTATTTATTAATTTTGTTAAGAGAACATTTTTCTAGAATGATCCACAAATTTTCTGATTTTATTTCCAGAAAATCTATGTTAGATATTTGAGATTGTATTTTAAATAACAAATGTAATTACATACTATATTTTTGACAATATAAACATTTTAGAAAATTCATGTACTAGTAATAAATTATTTATAAAAATTAGGAAAAATTGGTAACATAGTTAAAAATAAGTTTTTGTAATTTTTATTCTTAAAATAGAAACATATAAATAATAAAAATGTGTCATCAAGGAGAAGAATCTGTTTAATATAAAAATAAGGTTCATTGAACATTCAAAATGTCTTTTATTAATACACCCACAGGTGATCACTGATCATTGTTACGAAAATCTTATTATTTTATGTTTTCATACAATGTTAGTAATAAGTATATGATTAATGAAAGTATCCAAAAATGCATTTGATGAAGTATAATAGAATATTAAAACAAATAAAAAAAAATTTTAAAATGAAAAAAAATATGTTTTTTGAAGTGTTATAATCTAATATTATTTTTTAAAATTAAAATTATAGTATTAAAAAAAATGTTAGTGTTTTTATATTGATCAAAAAAAATTCTATCTAAAAGTTTTTTAATTAAAATGTTGAAGTGCATATAAAATATTTATTAATAACAAATAAATAATTTTGTTGTGAATATAAAACTTTTTTTTAAATTGATAAAATAATTAAATTTGAAGTAGACTATGTATTTTTAATGTTTTACTTATCAAAATTAAAAAAAATAAGTTTTATTTTACTTTATTTAAAATTACAAATAAAAAAAATATTATTTTTTTTTATAAAGTTATTGTAGTACACTTATAATTTGAATGTTTATTTTTAAATAAGATTAAATTTTATAGAATAATTAAGACATATTGTGATTTTTCTTTTTTTTAAAAAAAATTATATTTAATTATTAAAACCAATAAAATTTTTGATAACAGCAAATGTACTTACTTAGTAGTAGATGTTGATTGTTTATAACTAGAACAAGACAACAGGCACATGATTTCTTTTCTTATTTCACTAAAAAAAAAATTAATTATAATAAAAAAACTTCAACTAACGAAATAAGTAAAGTAATAATAAAAGTATTAATACAAATGTTAATTCTATAAACATTATTAACTGTAAGTTGAGAGTATCTTGAAGAAGGTAATATATTTTTACCATACATCCACAAAAATTCAAGTACTATATAGAAAAAAAAATTAAATATTGCTTGTAGTAGAAATTTGACATCAGACCAATAAAATATTCTTTTATTTGTTTTACCTAATTTTCTCATTTTGAAAATTTTAACAATAATTGAGATATAAATTAAAAATGAAAATGATAAAAATATTATTGTAAATTTATTTTCAAAATCAACAGCAAAACTATAACCATTGTAATTATTTTTAAATTCATATCCCAAATAGTAAAAACTATAATTCAATTGAAAATGGTCCAATGAATAAAAAATAGAAACTATTCCACCCCAGATAAAACAAACAATATTACCATACTTAAAAAATTTTTTTCTATTAATACAAATAAAAAATTTTTGCCTATAAAATAAATCAAATGCATTTATTGTTAAAAGAAATATTAAAGATATTATTGTAAAAACCATTGCTTGATTAATGGCACCAAGTATCATGTCAGGTATTTTAGGATATAATTTATTAAGAATTGTATATATTGAATTAATTACAAAAATGATTTGTTGTATCAATAAACAAATTCCCATACTCATTTGTATTTGATAAGAAGTGTTTTTTAAAAGTTCACGTTTTTTTAAAAATAGCTTAAAAAAATATTAGATAAATTTAAAAAAAAAAATCATACATATATTGTAAGTAATTGAGTAAATATTGAAGTAATACTCATAATAAGTATAAATGTAGAAACATATTTATTAACTTGAATATCATCACTTGTTAATAATATATTCATATCCAATAATTGTAAAACATCATTTTTACTAGTCATAATAATAAACTTATTATAGATATTTGTTTTTTAAATAATTTCTCAATATAATATTTATAAATTTCTTAACATTTATATATAGTATAATACATGTATTATATTAAAAAAATATATATTATTAAGTTATTCATTTATTTTAAAATAATTACAACATGGTAAGTTCATAAATTTTATCTTTTATTTATGGATAATTAATGTTATTTAAATAATAGTACAAAAAAAAATATTTTAGTAAAAAGATAATTAACAATTGTATAAATTGTTATACAGTATATTAATATTAAATTTAAATAATATGTTTAAAAAATCTTCTTTATTTAATTTATGTTTTTTTTCAAATTAAAAATAAAAAATCTTAAAAACATTTTGACTTCCAACAATAGTAATTTTATGACGATTTTTACATAAAAATAAATATTTCATTTCTTTTCTTATTTCACTAAAAATAATATATCTTTTTTTTTTAAATGATTAATTACCTTATCATTATAATTATTAATAAAATATTACTTGAATTATTTATAATATATAAAATATTAATAACTATGTCTGAGTATCTTGATTTTGGTAAAAAATATTCACCATACTCCCATGTAATTTCAACTACAACATAAAAAATAAAATTTGAAATTGTTTGAATTAAAAATTTAACATCAGACCAATAAAAAGATTTTTTTTGTGATACATTATAACTTATCTTTCTTAATTTATAAATTTTAAAAACAATAGATAAATATACCAAAAAGGATATCGTTAAAAATGAGATAACAAATTTATTTTCAATTTCAGAACCAATTTCATAATTGCTATAATCACGTCGATACTCAAAACCTAATGTTTTAATTGAAAAAGTTAGTGAAAAATTTGGTATCATATAAAAAAATGTCACAAATATTCCCCAAATATAACATAAATAAAGACAATACTTGAAAAGATTATTTCTATTAATATGTGAAAAAAATTTTCTATCGTAAAATACATCAAATGCATTAAATGTTAATAGACTTATAAATGGTATAATTGTTAAAAGACAACCCTGAATAATACCACCTATTATTATATCCATAATATAAGGTAATTTTTTATTGACTATACCACAGATGGATGTTATCACAGAAATTATTTGTTGAATAAGTATAGATACACAAATATTCATCTGAATTTTGTAAGCAATATTTTCAAGAATTTGACGTTTTCTTATAAATATCTAAAATAATTTACATTTCAATACAAAACTTAATAAAAAACAAACATACAGATAATATTATACATTGAAGAAATATTGAAACAATACTTAAGATAAGTATAAAAATAGATATATATAAATTGATTATAATTTCGGATTCTGTTAATGGATATTTACGAAATGATGTTTCATTCATAAACATTGTAGTATTCATTTTTTAAAATAAAAGACAAATAATATAATTTTTGTTAAAAAAAAATATTTAATAAAAAATATATTATTCATATCTTTATTATATAAGATAAATCAAATTATACATGTCTTGACAATTTAAAACTTTAATTAAATATTACAATAAAGAAAAAATATTTAAAATTATATTGTTGCTATTACTAAATTTACCTAACTGTTACTTTTAAATTTTTTTTTTATTTCTAGATATTATTTAGTCTATAAGATATTATTGTAAGGTATTTTTTTTATTATTTTGTGTTTTGTTATTTATTACTTCCTTTTTTTGATACTTTATCACGAAAAATGTTTCTTTTAGTTTCAATTTATATTTTAAAATAAATCTATATAAAATACTTTATTGTTTTATAATAAAAATTAAAATGTTTCCATTTTCTGAAGTCAACTATTTGTAATTAATTAAAAAAAATTTTTTTATATTATAAAAAATTAAGTTTTTTTTGATATTAATTATTTCTTAGTCATTTTGAAACTTTAATACAAAAAGATTGAAAGATTTTCAATTCTAAGAAAAATAAAAAATAAATTTAATAGTTAATTTCCACTTCTAAAAACTTCTATAGTTTGTTTAAAAATAAAAATATTAAAATTTTGATAAAAGATTAAATTTATAATATAATTCAATAAACATTTCAAAACAATTCTTCAAAAATATAAACTTTTGAGATTCATAAAAAATGAATATTGAAAAATTACAAAAAAATATTTTTCTAACTTTCTTCAAAAAATAATTTTTTATTTCTTTTTGTTAGTACAACTTTGCAACAAAATTTCAAAAAATATTGCAATCTTTTTTAATTAAATTTTGTTATTTTGTTAGTTGGCAGTCTTAAGATTTTTACATATGCTTTACTTTAACTCTTTGTTGTTCATGAACAATATGTAGTTATTTATTTTTCTAAAATATATCAATTAATCTTTTAACAATAAATAGAATATTTTTGTTTTTTACAAACAAAAAAATAGAATCTCTCCAGAATATGATACCTTTTGGTGATGTCAAATGATATTAAAAATAATTTTTTTTAGTTTTTTTTATATATAACATTTTATTTCATTGATAATAAATATAGGCAAAAAAAAGAAAGTTGAAATTCTTTTGTGTTTTATTATATTATAGAAATAAATTTTAGAAATTTTCTAAAATATAGAAAAGTTTCTAATTAAAAATATTGCTACCACTTAAGTTACTTTATCCAATTAACAATAAAACTTTAGCCTAAATACATAGAAGATATTTTGTATATATTTTTATATAAAATGATGTAAGATAATTTATTTATGTATCTATTTTAGAAGTACTAAATAATTGTAATACTCTTGTTTTAAATAATATTATTAATGAAGTATAAATATAAATAAAATCAATTGTTTAAAAGAAAATACATTTCTTAATCGTATGATTTCATGTTTGTAATAAAATTGTTGATGATATTTTTAGAATTTTAAAAAATATTGTCAAATATTTTATGTATATTTAAAATAATGGATAATATTGTTTATTTATTCTTAAATAAAAAAACAATAGTTGTTATATTTTTGTATAAGAAAATAACTTTGACATTAAAATAAAAATTTTTTGATAAATGTTTTTAAATATTAAAAACAATAGTGGTAAAAATATGTTTACATGTTTACAGTTATAACTTTTTGATGTATTTAAATAATACAATTATTATCATAATTCTCCTGTCAATAAATTTATAATAAAAAAAAGTTAAAATAAATTTATAACATTGACTTTGTTTAAAATATAACCAAAAAAATTTTTTCTAATAAATGTAATAATTTCCTCTTAATCATTCAAGTATAAGAAAAGACAGAGAGAAATTTTTATATTGATAAAATTTTATGATTGATATTATCTAGAAAAAGTTTTTAAAATAAAGAACAGATATTTAAGTTATATCATTTAACAATAAGAGAGAGAGAATCTTTTTTAAACAAAATTTAGTGTTATCTCTTTTTTACACTTAAGTTTATTATATCAAAAATATTTCTACAATCTTGATAAATGAAGAAAAAATTATTAAACAATTTGTGTATGCTTATTTCAATATTTAATGTAATAAAATAATCTTATCGTATTTCAATACTAAAATATTTTATAATTAAAAATCGTTTATAGTAAAGATAAATATTAATCAATCTTTATAATATAAATTTTCTTAGAAATAAAATTTTTATAAAACAAAAATCTTTAAAATTTTTTATTAGTAATATAGTTCAATATACAAAATGAAGCATATAAATTTTTACAAGAACATTACATATTTATAATTTTTTTAACAAAAATTTTATAAAAAAAATGTTGATCAAATAAAGAAACTTTTGTTTAAAAATAATTAGTTTATTGAAATTTTAATTTTGTGTTTCTTGTTTAACTTCAATTTTTTCAACTGTCATATCTGGATCCATGGATGTTACATCCAAGAGAGCTTGTGATAATTCAGCATCATGGTCTACTTTATCATCAGAATGAATTGTTACTTTATGTTCTACACGAGTTTCTACAATTCCATCTTTCTCAGTTTTATACTAAAAAAAAATAATTTAGAAATATATAAAAAATAAATTAACTTACTGTAATTGTTTCAATTGTCTTATTGCCAGTAGATACAGTTTTTGAGGAGACAAATTCTCCTGGTATATCACCATCCTTTGTAATTAAAGCTTCTTCTGGATGGCATTCATAAGCAACTGTTCTTGTACGTGTTTCTAAAACGGGACCTTTAGTACCACTACTTATTCGAGGTGTAGTAATTTTTATTGTCTTATCAATTGTATTATTTTGAGGCATAATTGTATTATCATCAACATTAAATGTTTGATAAGACTGTTTTTGAATTGTATGCTTCGTTTGCTGTGTCTTAATTGTTTTCTTTGTTATTTTTCCGGAAGGATCTGTTTCTGTAAAAATGGTATCTGGACCAACATCAGTTTCTTGCCATGATTGAATTGTTGTGTGTGGTAGATTAGATTCCTCCTGTAACAAAAAAAAAAATTAATATATAGTTATATGTAAAAAAAAAATGATAGATGAAAATAATTAAGCAGAAAAAAGGCACATAAAGCATGGTTAACATAAAAACAAGTAATAGTGCATTGTGTGAATTAATAAATTATGTATTAAGTTATATATACATAACATTATATTACCGTAATATATGGTTCCAAAATTCCATAATCTTTAACATGCACATCTTTACAAACCATAGTAACTCTTGGTAAAGAAGAATTCTCTTCAACACACTTCGCTAATGTAGCACTGAGAGACTTAAATTAAAAATAAAAAATATATTAAACGTAGTAAATTTTGAAAGCTTAAAAAATAGTTTTTTTTTTTTTTTTTTCAACAAAACAAATAACATCTCTATTTTTCCCCAAAAAATAAATTAAAAAAAAAAATTCTATATGTTAGATATATTATAATAAATATAACATATTTTTTATGTTAGAAATTTTCAAAACAGACCATGTCAGAGGGATCAATTGTTGGAGCGTTACCAGTGCCCCTTAATTTATACACATGTTCAATTCTTTCTTCACGAATGACCTCGCCGTCTGAAGGTTCTGCTTCCCTATAAGGGCCAGAACTTTGCTCCAAACTAACAGTGCCATTTAAAACACTGCTTCTCATGTTATTCTGAGGTATACCAGTAGAATTACTATTCATTGGTGGTTTGTTTAATGAGACATTGTTAGAGTTATTCAAAACCATGTTAGCTGCAGAATTCTGAGAATTTAGCTGAAGTGTGAGAGGGTGAATTTACATGCAGGAAAAAATAATTATATATATATTTTTTTAATTATTATTTTATATATTATATAAAAATTATATTAAATGTTAAAATATTTTTTTTTGGTTAATGGCAAAAAAATCACTCAATTAGAATGTGCAATATATATATATTTTTTATATATTAATATTTATAATATATATATATAAATATAAAAAAAATTATATATATAGGGAAGAAGAAATGAAATAAAAAATTTCTAGTAATGGAATTTAAAACTAACCTTAGATTGGTCATTCGTTGGCACTATTGCATCAATTATATCACTTTCCTTCTCCTCCTCTTTTTCTTTTATGTCTGTTGAATTGGATGAAGAATCAGAAGAGTAGTGGGAAGTTTTATTCTTTTTCGATATCTTTTTATAATTCTCGTCCTACAAAATAGATAAAAATTAATGTAATATACCAAAATAAATGTCAAAATATGTTATAGTTAAAAAGAAACTATTAGCATGCAACAATTTAAAAGGTTATAAAAAAAACTAGAAAGGAAATAGGCTAGTTGTTAGGGTTGATAAAAATAGAAGAAAAGATAGATATTTTGAGTAAAAGAATTAAGCTATCATCTAAAAGTTTTATACTTTCCTTTGGGAATTTGCCAAAGGAGAATCATTAAAAAAAAAGAATATATATATATTATATATTATCAATCATTTTTTCTATTATCAATATATGATAAATAAAGCAACAAAATATATATTCATATATAAAGATTATTATTTTTGTTAGCAAAAAAAAAAGATAAGAAAAATGTAAAAAAAAAAATATTTTTGTTAATTTAAAAATATACAAACCTTTTCATTTTTAGAATTTCCTTTAAATGGTTTCTTTAATATTGAAAGTAAAGACGGTTTTGTTGGTTGAGAAATTGTAATATCAGGAACATCTTTTACTAAATTATTCATGTTAATAGTAGCTGATAATGTTTGGTAACATTTAGAGTACGCGCAACTCTTACAACAAGCACCAACCTCTTCATTATCAGTACGACAAAAGAAAGCTTTACATTCACAGTCCATCTTTTGGTGAAGTGAAATACTAAGATAACAATTGAGATCACCAGTCAATGGATCAGTAGTAGTAAACATTGATGTTAAAGTTTTTGAAGTATCAGTTACTCGCTGATATTCTAATACATCTAACTCATTGTTACTCTTTTCATCTAGTAAAGTTTTATCATTATTTGATTTATTCTTTCTTTTTAATGAATCTTGTTTTTTAATACATGATGGTAATAGATGAAAATGTGTTTTTTGTTTAACATATGAATCTCCAGAATGATATTTAGATACATGTTCTGATAATAAATTTTTTTCCAATTCATTAATTGGTTGTATTAAAGTGTAATCCCCGCTAAATTTTTTTGTACTTATACCAAATGGTTGAGGCTTTCCAGAAGTTGTTTTAACATATGGTGATTCAAGGCGTTTGTTTTTATTACCATTACACATAAATGGAATACATGAAAAATTATTATAAATATTTTTCTTTGATGATAAACCATCATTATCATCATCTGTACTAATACCAGAATCTCCTCCATCTGTTAAATGTTTTTTATTTTTCTTTTGTTTAACTTTTTTATTTTTAATATGCATGTCTTCTAAATATATTTTTTCTTTATCATTTTTATGTTTTATATTTTTATCAGTTGATGACATATGTGGTAAAGATTTTAACTTTGTAATAAGTGGTTCTTCTTCTGGTTCATTAATAGATGTTGGTGGTGGAGGTAAAACAATATCAACTTGACCATCATTAATTTGTTCCAATATTGGTTTTTCAATATTTTCATTAATAGATACATGAAGATTAAGCTTTTCTTCTAAATCATGAACAAATTTTAATGATTCAACACTCATTCTATGTTTTTCATGATCATTGTTTTCTGAAACTGATTCATTATATTCATCAACTTGAAGCGATGGAACTTGAATTTTAGAAGATGTTTCAATTTTATTTACATTAATTTGAGGAAGAGTATAATCAAATTCAGTTTCTTTTCCTAATTTTTGTTCAACTTCAATAACAGGCTCATTTACATTCATTTCAAAATCAACTGGAGTATTGATTGGTGTAGAAAATGGAGTTACTAAACGATCATCACTTTCATCTCTAGATTCTACAACTATATCAGGACCTTCTGCTTTATATTCAAATCCAAAATGTTGTTTGTGTTTAGGTATGTTAACTTGAACTGATGATAACGAATTATATTTGGGAACATTATATAAATTGCAATGAGATTTTATTGGTTCTGTTTTTAATTCAGGTGCATGTACTGTAGTATCAATATCCCCTTTCCATTCTTCAGAAATAGGATAGTTATTTATATCAAGTTTTTCATTTGGATAATATGCTTCACCGGTTTGTTTAACTAAATTTTCACTAATAGTTTTCCAAGAAGGAGAAACTTCACGTTTTATTTCACCATCTTCAATATTATCAAACTTTTCATTAACAACAGGAGTTTTTCCTCTAGACATACATGAACCAAGACCACAACTAATTGTATTTTTTTTGTTTAATGGCTTATATTTTGGAGGTTGATAAACTTGAACATAATCACCAATAATCTGTGTTTCTAATTCTTTATTTTTATATGTATTTTTAAGTTCATTTTCATTTGAAGTTAACATTGATGGATAATGACTTTCATAAACTTTTTTTAGGTCTTTAACATTAATTTCATTATCTTCTTTTTTATTATTAAAGCAATAAAGTGATTTATTAAATTTAAATGATTTTTTTAATGTTTTTTTGTCAATTGGTTGTGAATAATTTTTATCTTCAATACATAAATAACCTTTAACATTTCCTTCATCCAACTCCAAAGCATTTTCAGGAACATTTAATTTAAGATTTTCGCCTTGAAGATGCTCAGGAATTAAAACATTTACTTGAATATTACCTTCCTCGATTTCATTTGTCAAACAACCAGATTTAATTTGTTTTGTTATAATATCATAAGATTCTTCTAGTTCACATTTAGGTTTCTTTCCAAAACATTGTAATGGAGCACATCTTGGCCCTTTTATTTTTGGTTTCTTAACATCAATTTCTGGTTTCTTTAATTTAGCTTCAGCTGTTAATTCAGGAACATCAACGTTTACAGCTGGTTTCTCAATATCAACCTCTATCTCTGGTTTTTCAACTTCCATTTTAAGATCTTTAGATGGAATGTCATATGAAGCTTCAAGTTTATGCTTTGGTTTCTTTCCAAAGCATTGTAATGGAGCACATCTTGGCCCTTTTATTTTAGGTTTCTTAACATCAATTTCAGGTTTTTTCAATTTTGCTTCAGCAGTAATTTCAGGAACATCAACTTTTATAGATGGTTTCTCAATATCAACGTCTATCTCTGGTTTCTCAATATCAAGTTCCATCTCTGGTTTTTCAACTTCTATTTTAAGATCTTTAGAAGGAATGTCATATGAAGCATCAAGTTCATGCTTTGGTTTCTTTCCAAAGCATTGTAGTGGAGCACATCTTGGCCCTTTTATTTTTGGTTTCTTAACATCAATTTCTGGTTTTTTCAATTTTGCTTCAGCTGTTATTTCAGGAACATCAACGTTTACAGCTGGTTTCTCAATATCAAGTTCCATCTCTGGTTTTTCAACTTCTATTTTAAGATCTTTAGAAGGTATGTCATATGAAGCTTCAAGTTCATGCTTTGGTTTCTTTCCAAAGCATTGTAATGGAGCACATCTTGGTCCTTTTATTTTTGGTTTCTTAACATCAATTTCTGGTTTTTTCAATTTTGCTTCGGCTGTTATTTCAGGAACATCAACTTTTATAGATGGTTTCTCAATATCAAGTTCCATCTCTGGTTTCTCAATATCAACTCCTATCTCTGGTTTTTCAACTTCTATTTTAAGATCTTTAGAAGGAATATCATATGAAGCTTCAAGTTCATGCTTTGGTTTCTTTCCAAAGCATTGTAGTGGAGCACATCTTGGCCCTTTTATTTTTGGTTTCTTAACATCAATTTCAGGTTTTTTCAATTTTGCTTCGGCTGTTATTTCAGGAACATCTACGTTTACAGCTGGTTTCTCAATATCAAGTTCCATATCTGGTGTTTCAACTTCTATTTTAAGATCTTTAGATGGAATGTCATATGAAGCTTCAAGTTCATGCTTTGGTTTCTTTCCAAAACATTGTAATGGAGCACATCTTGGGCCTTTTATTTTAGGTTTCTTTACTTCAATTTCAGGTTTTTTCAATTTTGCTTCAGCAGTAATTTCAGGAACATCAACTTTTATAGATGGTTTCTCAATATCAAGTTCCATCTCTGGTTTCTCAATATCAACTCCTATCTCTGGTTTTTCAACTTCTATTTTAAGATCTTTAGAAGGAATGTCATATGAAGCATCAAGTTCATGCTTTGGTTTCTTTCCAAAGCATTGTAATGGAGCACATCTTGGTCCTTTTA
Organism: Strongyloides ratti; assembly: GCF_001040885.1. Taxonomy (NCBI): domain Eukaryota; kingdom Metazoa; phylum Nematoda; class Chromadorea; order Rhabditida; family Strongyloididae; genus Strongyloides; species Strongyloides ratti. The sequence continues at coordinate 9,372,031 of NC_037307.1, read as the reverse complement.
TTTTTGGTTTCTTAACATCAATTTCTGGTTTCTTTAATTTAGCTTCAGCTGTTATTTCAGGGACATCAACGTTTACAGCTGGTTTCTCAATATCAAGTTCCATCTCTGGTTTCTCAATATCAAGTTCCATCTCTGGTTTTTCAACTTCTATTTTAAGATCTTTAGAAGGAATGTCATATGAAGCATCAAGTTCATGCTTTGGTTTCTTTCCAAAGCATTGTAGTGGAGCACATCTTGGTCCTTTTATTTTTGGTTTCTTAACATCAATTTCTGGTTTTTTCAATTTTGCTTCAGCTGTTATTTCAGGAACATCTACGTTTACAGCTGGTTTCTCAATATCAAGTTCCATCTCTGGTCTTTCAACTTCTATTTTAAGATCTTTAGAAGGTATGTCATATGAAGCTTCAAGTTCATGCTTTGGTTTCTTTCCAAAGCATTGTAATGGAGCACATCTTGGTCCTTTTATTTTTGGTTTCTTAACATCAATTTCTGGTTTTTTCAATTTTGCTTCGGCTGTTATTTCAGGAACATCAACGTTTATAGCTGGTTTCTCAATATCAAGTTCCATTTCTGGTCTTTCAACTTCTATTTTAAGTTCTTTAGAAGGTATGTCATATGAAGCTTCAAATTCATGCTTTGGTTTCTTTCCAAAGCATTGTAATGGAGCACATCTTGATCCTTTTATTTTTGGTTTCTTAACATCAATTTCTGGTTTTTTCAATTTTGCTTCGGCTGTTATTTCAGGAACATCTACGTTTACAGCTGGTTTCTCAATATCAAGTTCCATCTCTGGTCTTTCAACTTCTATTTTAAGATCTTTAGAAGGTATGTCATATGAAGCATCGAGTTCATGCTTTGGTTTCTTTCCAAAGCATTGTAGTGGAGCACATCTTGGCCCTTTTATTTTTGGCTTCTTAACATTAATTTCTGGTTTCTTTAATTTAGCTTCAGCTATTATTTCAGGAACATCAACGTCTATCTCTGGTTTCTCAATATCAAGTTCCATATCTGGTCTTTCAACTTCTATTTTAAGATCTTTAGAAGGAATGTCATATGAAGCTTCAAGTTCATGCTTTGGTTTCTTTCCAAAACATTGTAATGGAGCACATCTTGGTCCTTTTATTTTAGGTTTCTTTAATTCAATTTCAGGTTTTTTCATTTTTGCTTCAGCTGTTATTTCAGGAACATCAACTTTTATAGATGGTTTCTCAATATCAAGTTCCATCTCTGGTTTCTCAATATCAACTCCTATATCTGGTTTTTCAACTTCTATTTTAAGATCTTTAGAAGGAATGTCATATGAAGCATCGAGTTCATGCTTTGGTTTCTTTCCAAAGCATTGTAGTGGAGCACATCTTGGCCCTTTTATTTTTGGTTTCTTAACATTAATTTCTGGTTTCTTTAATTTAGCTTCAGCTGTTATTTCAGAAACATCAACGTTTACAGCTGGTTTCTCAATATCAACTTCTATCTCTGGTTTTTCAACTTCTATTTTTAGATCTTTAGAAGGAATGTCATATGAAGCTTCAAGTTTATGCTTTGGTTTCTTTCCAAAGCATTGTAATGGAGCACATCTTGGCCCTTTTATTTTAGGTTTCTTAACATCAATTTCTGGTTTTTTTAATTTTGCTTCGGCTGTTATTTCAGGAACATCAACTTTTATAGATGGTTTCTCAATATCAAGTTCCATCTCTGGTTTCTCAATATCAACTTCTATCTCTGGTTTTTCAACTTCTATTTTAAGATCTTTAGAAGGTATGTCATATGAAGCTTCAAGTTCATGCTTTGGTTTCTTTCCAAAGCATTGTAATGGAGCACATCTTGGTCCTTTTATTTTTGGTTTCTTAACATCAATTTCTGCTTTTTTCAATTTTGCTTCGGCTGTTATTTCAGGAACATCTACGTTTACTGCTGTTTTCTCAATATCAAGTTCCATATCTGGTCTTTCAACTTCTATTTTTAGATCTTTAGAAGGAATGTCATATGAAGCTTTAAGTTCATGCTTTGGTTTCTTTCCAAAACATTGTAATGGAGCACATCTTGGGCCTTTTATTTTAGGTTTCTTTAATTCAATTTCAGGTTTTTTCAATTTTGCTTCGGCTGTTATTTCAGGAACATCAACTTTTATAGATGGTTTCTCAATATCAAGTTCCATCTCAGGTTTCTCAATATCAACTTCTATCTCTGGTTTTTCAACTTCCATTTTAAGATCTTTAGATGGAATGTCATATGAAGCTTCAAGTTCATGCTTTGGTTTCTTTCCAAAGCATTGTAATGGAGCACATCTTGGTCCTTTTATTTTTGGTTTCTTAACATTAATTTCTGGTTTCTTTAATTTAGCTTCAGCTATTATTTCAGGAACATCAACGTCTATCTCTGGTTTCTCAATATCAAGTTCCATATCTGGTCTTTCAACTTCTATTTTAAGATCTTTAGAAGGAATGTCATATGAAGCTTCAAGTTCATGCTTTGGTTTCTTTCCAAAGCATTGTAATGGAGCACATCTTGGCCCTTTTATTTTTGGTTTCTTAACATCAATTTCTGGTTTCTTTAATTTTGCTTCAGCTGTTATTTCAGGAACATCAACGTTTACAGCTGGTTTCTCAATATCAACTTCTATCTCTGGTTTTTCAACTTCTATTTTTAGATCTTTAGATGGAATGTCATATGAAGCTTCAATTTCATGCTTTGGTTTCTTTCCAAAGCATTGTAGTGGAGCACATCTTGGCCCTTTTATTTTTGGTTTCTTAACATTAATTTCTGGTTTCTTTAATTTAGCTTCAGCTATTATTTCAGGAACATCAACGTCTATCTCTGGTTTCTCAATATCAAGTTCCATATCTGGTCTTTCAACTTCTATTTTAAGATCTTTAGAAGGAATGTCATATGAAGCTTCAAGTTCATGCTTTGGTTTCTTTCCAAAGCATTGTAATGGAGCACATCTTGGCCCTTTTATTTTTGGTTTCTTAACATCAATTTCAGGTTTTTTCAATTTTGCTTCGGCTGTTATTTCAGGAACATCTACGTTTACAGCTGGTTTCTCAATATCAAGTTCCATCTCTGGTTTTTCAACTTCTACTTTGAGATCTTTAGAAGGAATGTCATATGAAGCTTCGAGTTCATGTTTTGGTTTCTTTCCAAAGCATTGTAATGGAGCACATCTTGGTCCTTTTATTTTTGGTTTCTTAACATCAATTTCTGGTTTTTTCAAATCAGCTTCTGCTGTTATTTCAGGAACATCAACATTTATATCTGGCTTGTCAACATTTATGGCTATATCACTCTTTGCATTTGTAATATTTGATTTTGTATAAGCAATTTCATGATCTGTTTTTTTCATATTTCTAGCACAGTTAATAAAGTTACATCTTTTTGTTTTTTGATTTATAATTTTGTATTTCGGAATTGGATATAGATTTACATGCTGATCTAATTTACATGTGCTCAGTAACGGTTCTGATTTCAATTCATTTATTGTTCCTTCATATGCTACTTGTTTTGGATATGCTTCAAGGTTTGTTGGATATTTTCTTTTTTTATTTTTTATACATGATAAATTCGGAAATTTGGTTTTTTTGGGTTTGAATTTTTCTTTAAGCAAAGGTAATTTAGTTTCTTCAATTTTAATATGCGCTTTTAACTCTTCTTCTGGTAATTGCATTGAATTTTCTGGTATTGATATTCTAATATCACCTTCTGCTAAATGCTCAGGAATCAAAACTTTCATTTCAATGTCTTCTTCATGATCTATATCATATGATTCTATTGGAATATTTGTTTTTTTAGGAGAAAGTTCATATGAAGCATCATATTTTGCTTCAGGTGATGTTTTTAAACATTTCAATTGTGCACATTTAGAAGATTTTGTTTTCTTAATGCTTGTATCAATTTTTGGTTTAACAATTTCTATATTTGATGTTTCAAGTTTTACTTTTGGAGATTCAATATTTATGTGTTCGGTTGGTATATTTGTTTCAAGTTTTATATTATTATGAATTTCTGTTTCCAGTGGTTCTAACTGGACGTTTATTTTTTTAGGGGAATGTTCATATGAAGCATCATAATTTGCTTCAGGTAATTTTTTAATACATTTTAATTGTGCACAATCTAAGAAGTTTATTTTATCTAATTTTTTATCGTTATTGAATTCATTTTGTTTTAAATTTATTTCTGGTAATTCAATTTTACCTTCTGGATTATCAATATTTATGTTTGCAGAAGGTATTTCAACCTCCAGTTCAATACTCTTATTAGTTTCTATTTCTTCTGTATCTAAATTATAATTTATTTTTTTAGAATAATTTTTGTTTGAAGTGCCAATTTCAACTTCAGGTTTTTCTTTGGCACAATTTAATTGTGCACAATTAAATTTCTTTAATTTTAATTTTTCTGTTTCTACTTCAAATTCAGTTGTTGTTGTTTCAAGTTGAATTTCATCTTTAGATGTCTTTATTTCGTGTTGTATGTTTATTGAATTTTTATCTGCATCATTTTCATTACTGAAACATGAAACACAAGCAAGTCCATTCTTTTTTGATTTAAAAGTAGTCGTAGGTTTTTCGATTTCTGGCTCATCGATGACTATATGAGCTTTGATATCTCCTTCTATGTTATTAAAAGAAGAATCTGGTACAGAAATCTTGACATTTCCTGGTTCCAACGTTTCAGGTACTAATATTTTCATATACATATCTTCATGTTCATTATTTGTATAGTGTTCGTTTGAAATATTAAATTCTTTTTGTGAGGTTTCGTAGGTACTTTCAATTTTATGTTCTGGTGATTTTTTTGCACAATTTAATGTTGTACATTTTAATTCTTTAACTTTTTGTTTCTTAACTTTTATTTCTGTTTTTGGCACTTCAATATTTGGTGTTGTTATGTCAATTTCTTTTTCTTTAGTAGGCATTTCATAGAAAGCTTCAAGTTCTGGTTTCCTACTTTCAATATCTACCCCTGTCTTTACTTTTATTTGAGATTCAATTTCTGGTTTTTCATAAGAAGTTTTACTTAAATATAAATTGTTATCACTTTCTTCTATTTTTTTATTTGTATTATTTCCTTTAACACAATTGAAAGCTCCACATTTTTTACCGGTACTAGATTTATTTTTATATTTTGGAATGGGATACAAGTCAACAAAATCTTCAAGTTTTGTTTTCGGTAATGATTCAGAAGTTTTAACATCATAAACTGGTCCATCATATTTTTCTTTTTGTGGATAGATATCTAAATTTATTGGCTTATCTTTTGTTTTTCCAAAACAAGAAACATTTGTTTTTTTATTTTTTACTTCTAAGTTATTATCTTTATTAATTAAAATGTGGGCTTTTATATTTTTATCATTTTCAAATTCTTCTAAAACATTTTCAGGTACTGATACTTTAAAGTCATCATTTACCATATGTTCTGGAATCATGACAGTCGCTGTAATTTCATCTTCAGCAAATTCTTTAGATTCAATTTGATCTTCCGACACTCCAATAGAAGATTTCTGATCTTTATGTAAATTTAAATTATTATCTTCTTCATTTGTCAATTCTTCGTTTTTGTCATAAACATTTAATGATTGTTTTCTACCAACTGGAGCACAGTAACTACATGATGGCTCATCAATTTTCTTTTCAATTTTAGCTTGATATTTTGGGATATTATAAAGTTGAACTTCTTGCGTTAAAGGAATTTTCTTAACTTCATCAATTCTGTTGATCGTTTCATATTCACCTTCATATTTTTGAGATATTTTTGGATATCCACCATCTAAAGTATTTAATCCATTATGTTTTTTAGGCATATGGAATTTTCCAATAATACGCGTTAGGGTGTTTGAACGACCATTTCTTTTTTCATCTTCAGTATCACTTTCAGTAGTTTGATCATTTAAAATATACCTTCTATTTTTAATAGTAGAAACACTTTGCCCTGAATGATAAACTTTAACAGAATCTTTTAGTGGTTCCATTTGTAATTCATTAACTTTGATTGTATTATTGTAAGTGCCAAGGAATGGTTCTGTATTAAGAATATATTTACTTGTTTTATTTTTATTTTTTTTATCATAACTTTCTAAACTGTATTTTGTTGGTACCTCTGCCGAACTGTTAGATGCATCCATTCCTGAATCATTTTCAGTAGTTATTCCAGCATTTATTGCATCATCATTACTTGATTTACCTCCACGACGATTAAAGAATCCCATAAATCTACTTAAAGAAGATGTTTTGTCTTTAAGTTGGTAATCTTCTTCCTCTGAATCAATAAGTATTGAATCATGTTTTTTGTTATTTTTTTTACTTTTTCCTTTTTTCTTTGTGCCAATACTAATACTTTGTCCATGATGATATACTTTTGAATAATGCTTTATTGGTTCTGTTGATATTTCTTGATCATGGGTTATTTTTTCTAATGGACCATCATATGGTTGAGTGTTTAAAAGTTGATATGGATCTTTATTAATTTCATTTTTATCAATAATTTCTTCTACACCTTCATGTTTTGTTCTACTAAATATCACAAACCGACTATTCCAACTTGGTTTGGTATCTGAAAGACCAGAATGATATACTTGTACAGAATTTCTTAAAGATTCTGAAGGCAATTCGTTAATTTTATTGAAAGATTCAAGTTCTCCAGTATAAGGTTCTTCTTTCATTGGATAACCTTTATCAATTGGAGCATGATGAGTATGTTGAATTGGAAGATATGCCATAGATCCTTTTTTACCAGTGCTACTACATAATAAATTATTTTTTTTCTTCTTTTGTTCTTTTTTAATTTCTTTTTGATTATCTTTTCTTGAAAGTGTTCCAGCTTCTGTTCCACTTAATATATCATCAACACCACTGTCATGATCAGATAAAATAGTTCCTTGTTTTTTTTTTCCTATTTCATTATCTTTTTTATTAAATCTACCAATAAATCTTGTCAAGGAATTTGTTTTTTCTTTTTTATTTGAAATATCAATATTATCTGTAGCAAAGGCAACTTCTTTAGTTGAAACAGTTATTGGTTTTTCAGTGTCAGATTTTTGCGTCAATAAGATAGTTTCTTTAATAATTTTTTGAGTGGCAGGTTGAATACCTTGATCATCAAATTTCTTTTCATCTTGTGGTAAATTAATAAGTATATCATAATTTGGAACATGTTCATTAATAGGTGTTATTTCTAAATCACTACTCTTATTTATTATTTCAACTTTACCCTCATATGGTTCAGTATTTAAATTATAAATATTTGAAATGGTTTTTGTTTCTTTTACATTTGAAGAAGATGGAATGTCATGTTGATGCTCTTGATCTAAATTTTCTGATGTCGTACTGATTTCATTTACTTTTTTCCTAGTCTTTTTTGTTGTATATGTTGGAATTTTATAAACTTGAACATGACTATCAAGTGGAGTAGTATCAATTTCTCCTTTCTTTTCAACAACTTCCAATGGACCATCATATGTATCAAAACAGAGATCGTAAATATTATCTTTTGAACTATGTGGAATAGAAGTATGTTGTGGTAGAAGTGTCTTTAAAGTACGTGTTGTTTTTTTTATACCAGTTTCCTTTCCATCTCCAACTTTCAGGGACCAATCTTTTTCCGTATCAATAACAGTCTTTGCAACATCATATTCAATAATTGGTCTTTCCTCAATTTTTTCAATATACTCAATTTTTTTTTTGGTTACTTCAACAGGATAATCTTTCTCTTTCAACATTTTTTTTACAATGTGATGTTTTTCTTCTGTTTCTGGTAAACTATCTTTTTTAATGTACTCATCATCTTTTTTCATTCTTTTTTGTGGTTTGACACATGTTAAGACATTAGAACGTTTTTTGTTTGCAGGTTTGTATTTAGGTATTTCATATGAATCACAAACATTTTTTAATGGTTCTCCTTTAAATTCCTCTTTTTTACATTCCATAGACAATGGTCCTTCATACGGTTCTTTGGATAATCCATAAAAATCATCATCATCAAACTTAGTTTTTTTCTTACTTCCACTTGGCAGTTGATTTCCAATACAATTACATTTAGCACAACTAGATTTTGTTGTTCTTGAAGGAGTTGATTCATGAATCAAAAGTCTATCTCTTTTAGCAATTTTTTTTTGTTCTTTAGCTTCCTTCTTTGACATAACTGATAAACCAGAATGATATTTTGAGGCATACTTTCTTAATGGTTCACATTCTAATTCATAATTTTTTTCTAATCTTTCTTTGACTGGATGTTCTGATGTATCATGAGGATAAAATGTTAAATCAACTTTATCTCTTTTAACTATTTCCGTAGGTCCTTCATGAGTAAGTCTTTTAAAGTTTTTCTTATTTTTATTAATACCATATTTTTGTGTATTTCTTCTACCAGAATGGTAAACATCAACTTTATATCTTAGAGGATATTTTTCAACATCTTCAGTAAGCCTAATTGGTTCAGAGATATCATCTTTTTTAATAATATTTTTTTTATTATTATTACTATTAATAGATCCACAACATGTATACTTTTTCTTTCTATTATTAACAGACTGACCACTGTGATAGACACTAACCATATAATCAATTGGCACTTCATTCATTTCTTTATTTGTAAGAACAATATCAGTTTTAGTTTCTTCTTGATCTTTAGGATATGTACCTCCAATAGAAGAGAGTCCCTCTTTACTATTATCATCTTCTTTTGATTTACCAAAAAGATTTCTTCTAACTTTTTTACCCTCTAATTTGAGAGGAAGGCGATCAGCAAAACGAACACGCGATGATGATGGTGCACTTCCATAACCAGATGAGTTAAGTGTATCTTTAGTATATTGAAGTTGATCCTTATTATTGCTTGATTCTTTTACGGGTGTTAAAAAATTCTATATTGGAAAATATATTAATGAAAGGGAAAAAGTTATTATTTTTTTTTGGAAGGCTTATAAATAAAAGGGAAAAAGTTATTTTTTTTTGGAAGGCAATTAAAATTCATGCAAAAAATATAAATGTCAAAATAAATTAGTGTTAAAAAAGATTTTATTAATTTGTACATATTCATTACATACCTCATTACACACATTTATTTCAGAAACAGGATGCTCAATTTTACTTTCATCTTTATTTTTTTCATCTATAATTTCAACTGGTCTGATATAGCAAACTTCAGTTTTACCAACTCTAATATTATCAGATCGGTCGATATCAGTAGATACATGATCAAACATTGTAGCATGTAATTTAGTTTGATATTGTGTTCTACCATGATAATGAAAGATTCGATTACCTCTTGGAGCACAAATAACACCACTTTTTAAATCATCTTCTGGTTGAATTAATCTAAAGAATGTATGATGTTCTACTCCACACCTCCATGTTCTTTTAGCACTACCATTATTTTCCATTTTATAGAAAAATGTCTTCTTACCATTTATAGCCTTTAATATAAATATTTATTAAAATGTATATATATATATATTTTTTTTAATTTACCTTATCTGGTTTTAATTTCACTGAAAAAACATTTTTTCTATATGCAAATTTAACAATATGATTCCATAAAAATCTATGAACTCTAACTTGATCATTAAAAACACTAATTCCTGGTGCAGAAATACCAATAACAACGGCATCATTATTATCTTTAGCAGGGAATGTAAAAATACCATACATATTAAGTTTTTTAGCAACTTCTAAGTAGGCAGACTCTGCTTCACCAGGTGTTAATCCTTTATGTTGTTTATGAAGTTCTCTAACTTTATCAACAAATTCAGATGTAATGAAATCACAAGTTTTAGCTTCAGCTAAAAAAGTAGAATAATCTAAAAGAGGTGGATGTTCATTATAGTCTCCCCTCAATTCTTGAACTACATAGGAAGCAAGAAGTGCTTGAGTAGCAAAAGTTACAGGTAACCTACAAAAAAAAAAAATTTTTTTAATTATAATAATTAAAAAAAATAAAATAATACCTTTTTATATAAATATCTTGTCGAATTTGGAGGCATAATAGGTATCTAGTAAAATCATCAGCCAATTGTGATGGTTCTTGTGGATAAAATTTAACCTCGAAATAGAATTCCCAAGGCATATTTTTAAGTTTTTTAATGATACGACGATCATTATAAACCCAATTCTAAAAAAAAAACAATATAATAAAATAAAAAAAAATATTTATTACTTTATTGCCATGTTCATCATAATATGTCAGTCCAAAGTAGTCTCTTTCTTGTAATTGTAAATATTTTCCAACCATATTTAAAAGAACTTCTCCTTCAGAATTTTTATGAATGTAAAATGTATTTTTTTTTCCATCAAGAAGATATACTATAGCAGGAGATAAATCTTTATGGGAGATTCCAACTTGTACAGTTGGATCATCCTCTATAACACGTTCTTCACCATCATTAGTCATTTTCTTATAGCTCAAAATATTAATTATTATTTTATAATTTGAAATATAATTTGAGTTATAAATAAATTTTAATTTTGTATAAATATGGACTAACTTTTAATATAGGAATTCTTAATCAGTTTCTGGAATATATGTAATAGTGATTAAAAATTTATCATAATAAGTATTATTAGCAAGAAGAGAGAGGAATTATAACATAGATTAAAAATTTATATTATGTATCAATAAAATAAAAAGCATGTTATTGAAATATTATTATTTATATTATATATTTTGCATAGTAATGTTTAAATGATAAAATCTAGAAAACTTTTATTTTCACATATTATTTTTTTTTCTCTCACATCATGATCAACAAGAACGATAAAAAAAAATACATTACGTTTCATATTAATTCATATAAAAATCGGGTGACAAAAAAGAATATATATGATTTAATATTGTGTAATTAACAAGTTTCTATTGATATATGTGTCTGTCAAATTTTATATAAACCTCTATTATAATTTTTAAAATCCCATGTTTGATTTTGCACTATTCAATTGTACAATAAATATATAATTGAAAAGTAAGACTACAATTGTATTACATTTCAAGTTTCAATATTTACAAGATCTTTTATAATGTACTTGAAATAAACATACAAAGGTTAGATAGAAAAGTTGTTGTACAAATTTCTGCATTACAAAATAAAAATAATTGATGGGAGAATAAAAAAAAAAAGTGAAAAGCAATTTAATAATGAAAAATTTTTGATTGAAAAATATTTAAAATATGTTAAATGAAACATAAAACAATAAAGAAAATATATTATATATCAAGTTTAAAATATATCAATGGCAATTTTTGATAAACTTTTCATTATTGCAATAATATATATTGTGATTAATATTTATGCAAAAAGTATTTTAAACTATTTAGTATCAAATTTAACTAATAAAATAATATAATCAGTAAAAAAGATATCTTTTCCTACGATTGATATATATATATATATATATATATATATATATATATAATACTAGCTTTTATTTTTTGCTAGTTTTTTGATTCTTAACAAATGTTAGGAAAACATAATTGATATTATATGATAAAATAAATTAGAATAAAAATATTTATTATTATATTTCGTAGATATCATCTAATGTATATATTTTAATAAGTCATAAAAGATAATTTTTAAAGAATAAGATTTATAAATAAAATATAAATTATATATATTTGTAGTTGAAACAAAAATAAAAGATAGCAAAATACAATGTCTTCCTCAAAGGGGTAAATAAAAATTTGTTTTTGAAGGACATACACATTAAAAAGAGCTGAATTGTTAAAATGATTTCAATGTTGTGTACCGCCTTTAAGGTATTTTATGACAATAATAAATAAATTTTTAAAAACTTTTTCTGGGTTCTTTTTTATTAAAATAAGGTAAAGAAGCGTAAAATAATAGGATAGATAAAAGAAGAAGGTTGAATATTATAAATAAAATAGAAAAATAATAACCTTTATCAAAAACAAATGTTATAAAATTTTTTTTTTTTTTTTTGTAACTTTAATCACAAACATTTATGGTTATAGAGAGGAAAGAAGGTTATATCACTTTAAATTGGTAAACAATAGGGGTTACTAAAAAAAAAAAAAAACGAGAGATAATAAGATACAGAAGAGGTATTGACAAAAATAATATGTTCTCATAATAACTAACGATAAATATTGGTATCATATACTACAAAAAAAAAATAATAAAAAAACAAAAAGATAAAAATATAAATGTTTAAACAAAATTTTGTTATTTAATATTACTACATACCTAATAAAAATGAAAAATAAAAATTAGCCTATCAAAAATATTATTTTATAAATAAATTATGTTATTTTTATTAGAATTTTTAACATTTATAATTGGAATTTTAATTATATACTTCATCATAATAAAAAAAAATAAATTTTTATATTCAAGGTCTTTTTAACAGGATAGTGATTAAGAATTAAGAGAGAAGTAATTAAAATTGACAAAAATTAATTTACTCATCCTTCACTTTTACCATATTTTTATCATATTTCTTGATGAATTATTTGATATGTTAAAATATATTATATGTTATATATATATATGAATATGAATATGAATATAAATATAAATTAAAATATTGTTGATATGTAATAAATTTGAAAGAAACAATTAGAAATTTTATAAATGTGTTCAAATGGAGTGAGTGGTGTAAGTTGAGGTATGTTTATTAATTGTTTATAAGTAGGTATTTAAAAGGAATTTGAGATTGTTTAAAGAACTTTTAAATGGTGAGGTACACGAAAGTAGTAATAACTAATAATTATTGTCCTCCTTTTCTTAAATATTTATAAAGATAAATATATAACATATATGTAATTTTAAGCAAATGATGTCTTTTTAACAATAATTCATGATAAAATTCATATATGTATAAATTGTATATATAACAATAGAAGAACAACTTTTTAACATAAGTTAATAGTATACAAATAATTGACGTGAAAATAGACAAAAATATTTTTGATAATAAATTTTTGACTGCGCAACTTTGTATAATATGTTAAAGAAAGTAGAAGGCACATATGGTTTATTTGTATTTTAATATAAAAGATACAACTTTTTAACAGTCATGAAAATATAAAATAAGTCAAAATTTTAAAGAAAGAAAATTTTATTTTATTGATGAAATGAATATTATTATACTAGAACTTTTTTTTTTTCTTTTATAAAAACAAATAACAAAAATATCTATCATAAAAATATATATTAAAAAAAAAAAAGTTAGAAAAATTAATTTTTAACGATTTATAAAATATATATATTTATATGGAAGATAATAGTAAATTATTACCAAAATGGTCACTTTAAAAACAAATAAATTATACATACATCATGTATAAAACTTTAATATTTTTATACTTCCTTAAGCTAATAGCATATATCCCAGACATAGTAATATAAAGATAAAATTGTATTTTTAAAAAGGAGAGAGAATATAAATATATATATATATGAAATGAAAATATATATAAATACATATATGAAGTTACAAGAGATGTTAGATTTTTTGTTGAAGTGAGTATCTGATAATGAATGTTGTTGTTGGATGTGTATACATAATATACTATATGAGTACTCCTTTATTTTTATAAAAATTTGATAAAATTTAAATATCAATTTGAAGATTAGTTAATTAGTCAATCAATCAATGAGTTATAAATGTACATATATATATTTTGGCATAATGTTATAGAGAACAACACTATATTATATTAAGGCACATTTTCTTTAAACTAAACTTTTTAAGTAAAAATATATTTAAAATGAGAATAAAATAATATATAAAAAGCATATATTATAATAATAGATAAATACATTTCTAATTATATAACAAAAATTCTAACTTAAAAAAAAATTTTTTTTTTTCGTTAATATAGTAAAAATTTTTAAAATGAAATTTATTTTCTCACAGTAATTATTTTTTTTTTAATATAATCCATTTAATACCTAATTGGTTAAATTTAAAAAAATACAGCTTATTTTGATAAAAAAAAATAATATTATAAAATGTACATGAAATGAAAATTTAGTTAAAATATAAAAAGTCATTTTTTATATGTATTAGAGAAAAAAAAATAATAAAAAAAAACATTGTTTATGACAAAAATTATTTTCAAATGATAGTGTTTTTCAACTGTGAGTAACCTATACATAAAGAAACATTTCTGAAAATAAGATTATTGTAAACAGAATGGGTTAATATATTATATAAATTTACAACCACACAATGCGTAAATGTTTTGATTAATATTGAGATAAGCATTAATAAGATAAGAGATTCAATTTTAAAAATTTAAATTGCCAATTAATAAAAATGTATATGTGGTTTAAATCAACAGATGTTGTAGTAACTTCTCTTAGAGCTAAAATTATTATATTAATGCTAACAAATATATTTATAAATATTACAGCATAATTAAACACAACTAAATGGAATATAAATTATATACACATACATTTTGAAATCTTTTTTAATAACAAATTTTTAAATAAAGCTCAGATTTTATGATAAATAGAAAAAAAAAATTATATTATTAAAACATTTATTTGATCAGTTTTATTTGTAATATTTTTTATAAAAGTAATATCTGATATTTAAACAGGAGGAATGTGCATTTATATATATATTAATTTATTGTTTGATCATTTTATTGCAATAGTATAATTACCTTTGTTACATAATTTGTTAAAATAATTTCTTTTTGTTATTATTATCAGTTATATATTAAAATATAAGATAAAATTATGCAGATATACATTTTCTTAAAAATAATTTATTTTTTAAAAAGAAAATTTATTTGTTAATGGACAGGAGAAGAAGAAGAAGAAAAATGTTTATTAGTCAATACAACCTTTATCTCCGTACGAGCTAACGTCATGCTCAAAATATTTAAGATGATCATTAATATCATAGTGTAGGAAGCACCTGTTTGAACAATTATCATCCTCATCTTTAGGTAGACCAAGGCAAATTGTATATTCAGAGGAACCATTCATTGTTATTGGATACCAAACTTCAGTTCCATGATGATATGGTGAATGATTAAATGCAGGAATGCAAGATCTTTTTTTTCCATATTCATAACATCCAGGTATATGTGGTACCTAAAATTTTTTTTTTTTTTTTTGAAAAAAAATAATATATACTTACTAAATCATATCTATGAATAATTCTCCAACTATTGGGAACTAAATTATCATGTTGAAGAGAATAAAAATAATTACCAACACGTGGTTGGCCAAATGTTATTAAAAATGTATCATTTCTTAAGAAATCTTCACCAAAAATTTGTTTATTTTCTTGAATAAACAAAGCAGAGGCAAGTGATGCTATAGCGCCCCCTAAACTATGACCAGTAAACAAAATTTTTTTTCTTGGATATCTTTTTTTAAGATTAACTAAAATTTTACTTGAATTTGTCCAAAAAGTTTTTAATGCTGTATAAAAGTATGCTTCAACAGCTCCACCTGCAGGAAATGATTGTTTAGGTCGTGACATAGTTTCTATCAACTCAACAATTAATTGAAGTTTAGAACGAGTACCTCGTATTGAAAAAATAATATAATCATTGACAATTCCAATGAAACCCCAACATTCATCATGAATATAATCACATTTAGATGCCCAGTGTGATTTTAATTTACCACCAACTTTTCTAAGACATTTTCTAGGATTTTTTGCATATGAAGCTGCTGCCATATCAAGAGCAAAAATTGCTAATGTTTCATTATATTCAATTTTAACAATTTCATTACTCTCAATTTTAAAATTATAGAATAATAAAATTGTAGAGAAAATAGTGAAAAATAAATTAATTAGCATGTAGTTTTATAAAGTATAACAAAATTTTGAAACTGGCATAGTATAGTAATATTTATAAGATAAACAAAATGCTTCATAATAAAAGGCAAGCAGCATATTGGCACAAATATATATATATATATATATATATATATATACACTATACAATCAATAATGTATTAGAGTAAGCATATTTTACAATCCTGATAAGGAAATATTTTCAATGAATGGAAATATTAATTATAAGACGATTGGTGTTACATTGGATAGAAATGGTAAAGTACATATTTCAGAAGATAATGTAAAAAAATTATGTAATGAGGTAAGTTTTTTATTTTATATATAAAAAAGAAAAAAATAAATAAATATTAAAATTTTATAGTTAGAATATTTTGGTAGAAAAATACATTCAAAAACACAAACAATATTAAAAATTTCTCAAGATTTATCTTTAGCTCATTCTAAATTAGAAATAAGTGAAAAAAATTGTCAAAAATTAGAAATTGATATCAGAAAAGAAAATGAATTAATAGAAGGATTAAGAAAGCAATTTGAAAAAGATTACTCAAAAATTCGTGATAAATGTAATCAATTAGTAAAAGAAAAAGAAAATTTTAAAAAAGAAAAAGAATATTTGTTAAAAGAAAATGATCAGTTGAAGGATGAGATTAGAAATTTAAGAAAAGATTGTCTTGGGTATAGGCAGAAGATTGCTAAATTAGAAGTAAAAGAAATTGGTAATGAAGATTATAAAGAAAAATCATTTGAAATTGAAAAATTTAAAAAACAAAGTGAAGAATTAAAAAATGATGTTAGTGTATTGTTAAGTGATAAAGAAGAAATAATTAAAGAAAGAGATTCAATGAAAGAAAAAGTTGAAAGATTATCACAAGAAATTATTTACCTTCTTAACGGAGATCCAAAGGCAATAGATGAAGATATTGATCGTGTACTTGCTGATAACAGAATAATGAAAGCTCAACTTGAAAATATGAAACAAGAAAGAGGAATGGCAAAGGCTACTTTAAAAAAATATAAAAATTTACTAGGAAGAAATTCATATGTAGATGATGGAGAAACTTATGATTGTCAGATGGAAGATTTTTTTCCAAATAGAGATACTAAAATAATTACATTTAAACAAAGTTTGTTTAATAAAATATTAAATTAATAATAATTTTTTTAGTTAAAGAAATTTTAGGTTCATCAGGAGATGGAGTAACAGAAGACGACTACAAAACATTAACTCAATTACTTGTAGATTATTGTAATGATAAAAAATTAGCTTTAACACATCAAAGAAATGCAAATAAAATTTTAGCTAAAAAAGTTTCTGAAATGGAATTAAAAATAAAAAGTTTAGAAAAAAGTAGAGAAAAAATTTGTAAATCTCCAAATAAAGATTTTCTTAATGAATTACTATTGAAAAAATAATTATTTCCTACAAAGGTATTTAAAATAATATTTTAATATTAAAATTTTTTTTTTATTGTATATGAATCGATAAATTTTTATATTAGTAATAAAATACACATACATACTTTTTCTAAGTGTATAAATTGATAAATTATTTCAAAATTTTATCATTTTATATTGTTTATTACTAAAAATGTCATCTACAACACTTTCTATAATTCATGCTAATTTAGCAATTAAATGTTTTAACAAATTAATTGAAAATGAAACATCACAATCTATTATATATTCACCAATAAGTTTAGCAATAGCTTTGTCAATGGCTTATTTGGGAAGTAATGGAAAAACAAAGGAAGAAATTAAAAGCTTTCTTGTTGGTGAAAATAACGATGAAGAGTTACATCAACATTTTAATGAATTTTTAAATGATTTGACTAAAAATGAAGATTCATTGTTACAATCTGTAAATAAGATTTATGTCAAAGAAAATTTTTCATTGTTAGAGT
Source organism: Strongyloides ratti (assembly GCF_001040885.1). Lineage (NCBI taxonomy): Eukaryota > Metazoa > Nematoda > Chromadorea > Rhabditida > Strongyloididae > Strongyloides > Strongyloides ratti. The sequence continues at coordinate 9,354,357 of NC_037307.1, read as the reverse complement.
CATTTACAGAGGATATTAAGAAATATTATGAAGGACAATTTGAACAGGTTGATTTTAATTCTCCTAATACTTGTGATATTATAAATAATTTTGTTCAAAAAGCAACAAATGATATAATACAAAATCTTATTAGTCCTAGTGATTTGAATGACTTAACAAGATTAATTTTGATTAATGCTATATATTTTAAAGGAAAATGGTGTTTAAAATTTGATAAAAATTTAACAAAAGAAGATGACTTTTATATTACTCAAAATACAACAAAAAAAGTTGACATGATGTTTAAGAAAGATAAATATAAGTATTATGAAAATGAGGAATATCAACTAATACAATTAGAGTATGAAGGAGACAAACAAAGAATGATAATTTTATTACCAAAAGAAAGAAATACATTGAAAGAAAGATTACAAACATTAGATGGTAATACATTATTTGATTTAATAGATTCAACCGATAAGTTACCAGTACATGTTTATCTTCCAAAATTTAAAGTTGAATCAATGCATCAGTTAAATGAAACATTATCAAATCTTGGTATGAAGTTACCATTTTCTGATTATGCTGATTTTTCATTGATGACAGATGAGGAACCTTTACAAATAAGTAAAATTATTCAAAAGGCTTTTGTTGAGGTTGATGAAGAAGGAACAGAAGCTGCAGCAGCAACTGCAGTAATTATGATGTGTCGAAGTTCACTTCCACACAAACCAACACCTAATTATGTTTTCAGAGCAGATCATCCATTCGCCTATTTTATTATGGATAATCATGAAAATATACTTTTTACAGGAATTTATCAATAAACCATAAAATGATTACTCATTTTTTTTATCTCTTTTTTATGAATATTTTTAAAAGAAGATTACATTTTTCAAAAAAATTCCAAGACATAATTTTTTAATTTTTAAATATATTTTTTAAAATAGTCTTCTGAATTTATATTGTCTTGAAAGTATGTTTTTTTTTCTGAATAAATTTTTAAGCTTTGAAAAGTTATTGAGAGTCTTTTGATTATTGCCATCTTTTAAATTATCGATGTATTTTTTGCTATTTATGCTCTTTGGACTATTGATGCTTTTCTTGACTTGGCTACCCACTGATTTACCGGGCTATTTAATTACAAAAACTTTTTATCAGAGTTATGTTAATGAGTATTAAATTGCTTTTTTAACTTTTATAATTGTATATCCAATTAACAGTATATATATCGATAAAAACTTTATGTGAATAGTTTTTACCAAGACATCTATTTCACATAGCATACATATATTTATGTGTAAAATTATTTATATTAATAGAAGAAGATTATTTATGGTATTTGATTAAAAGGTTTTCATTTTAGAAACCAAAAATTTTAGCTAAAAGTTTAGTGTTTTTGAATAACTATAAAACTTTTAGTGGAAAACAAAGTTTAAAATTTGTAATTTACTAATTAAGATTTATTTATTAGTGTAGGAATTGTAAGATATTTATGTTATATGAAGATTCAACTATGTCAATTATTATTTTTCTACTAAAAGTTATAAATTATAACATTAAAATTGAATGAAAACGTTAAGAATCCGCATGAAAAGGCAATTTTTTAATGCTTCCGGCCTATTTAGTATAGTGGTTAGTACTCCACGTTGTGGCCGTGGCGACGTAGGTTCGATTCCTGCAATAGGCATCTTTTTTTGTACTTATGAATCTGAAGTAGTTTTCTAACAAGATATGAAAATATTTTTTGAAGATATACGTATTTATTTCGTAAATAATAATGTATATTTAACAGGTAGCAAATTTCTAACCATATAAATGTTGCTTCAAATCAATTTCTTTTTTGATAAAATTTAAATTAGTTTTTATGATTCTAAATGTTTCATGAATCCATAAAATAAAAATAAAAAAAGTACTAAAGATTGTATTTTTTACTATTTTATGCCACTTTTTTTAAATTGGTATATTTCTAGTATTGAAACATCCTATTACTAAGTATAATTTTTCATTCAGCATTTAGAAAGAGTAAAAAAGTTTCTAGAAACAAAAGTTGATTCGTTTGGGACGAGATTCGAACTCGCGCGGGCAAAGCCCAACGGCTTAGCAGGCCGGCCCCTTAACCACTCGGGCACCCAAACTGAACCAGGGCCATTTTTATTTATTCCAATATTTAGAATCCTTTTTTAAGTTTGTTTTATTTTTTTTGAAGGATAATCTGTTTATTTTTTTTTTAACATGATTGTAAATTTATAAATAATATATTTTTTTATGAATATATAATCTAAATTTATATAAAAACTTTTGAAATATTGTTATATAAATGTACTAAGAAATATGATTAAATGCTAAACATTCATATAATTTTTTAAACATTTTAGTATAAAAAAATGTTATAATATTTTCTTTTAATTAAGTTTTTTAAAATATATTGATTAATGTGTAGTAAAAATTATTAATATAATATTACAGTTTTTTTTTTCTTTATTTAAATTAAATGTGATTTAAAGTCAAATGTTACTGATAAAATTATTACTATTTATAAAGGTGCTTATTTCTTTTTTATTTCAGAATTACGATCTCTCCAAAAACTTATTTCTTGTGAAAGCACACTATTTATTTTTATATACATATCGTCTTCTAGTTTATCTATAAAATTTTTATAATAGTAACATACCACCTGAAGAGCCATTAAAAATTGTCCAACTGTTGCAACAGCACCATAACGATGTTGGCGTAAAATAAGTAAATCAATTGATGGATCAAAAGGTCTACTATTTTCAATATTATCAATCATATAAGTTATTAATGACATTATTCCAGTTCTTGAAATACCAGCTGTATCATGAATTAATATTGGTCTATCACAACTTGATGATAAAATTGTATAGTATATTGAAAAATATCCTTCTGGTGTTGTAGCAAGACCTTAAAGTTTAATTATTTAAATCATTAAAATTTAAACATTACCATCAGTTGGGCAGCCTTCATAATGAAGAAGTGTAAAATAAACATTTGTTTCTGGGGGATAATTTTTTATTTTTAGAAGATATTTGATAGCATATACTCCATTTGAAATATTTGATTTTTCAGAAACTTTATTAATAACAAAATCTCCTACTACATATTCCATTTGATTTAATGGAAAATAAATTTCCCAACTTCCAGAGTTATACTCTTCAACATTTACCAATGCTACAATAATACTTACTTTTTGTTCATAAATCATTTTATAAAAATTTACAAATGATTCTAAAGATGGAGCCTAAAGAAATAATTTTAAATATGATAATATTATAAACATACTTGAGACATTATTATTTTTCTATATTTGTTGTTTTTTATTGGATAAAAAAAATGATTTACATAAAGATAATTTTGATAAATTTGTTGTAGTGTTACATGATTAGATGAATAATAAAGATAAAATTCATCTAACAATGGAACATTTTCATAACGTATTTTTTTATAACCTTTTAACTGGTTTAATTTTTCTTCCTCTAAAGCATAATAAAATTGAGAGCATATAACTTTAAGAATTTTATCAGGTAAAATATAAGTACGTTGTATTAAATCATCAAAAGCTTTTATTTTTTCCAAATCCAAATTATTAATATAAGCAAGAAAACTACTTTTTTTTTCATCAATAGATAATATTTTGTTTTGTAGTGAACGAATATAATTAGTACAATTTGACATAAATAAAATTGTATTTTCATCTTCTAAAAGGATTCCTTTTAACATAAAATATTCTATTATGCAATACAAAAGAAAAGCACTTTCTATTGATGATAACGATCCACCACTTCTTTGTTCTTTAATTGCTTTAACTATTTTCATTGGATCAACAATTTTTTTATTATTAATAAAACTTTCAACTATAGAAGCAAAATATACAAAAGTAAATGTACGTGATCCAGACATATTTGTTTCATGAATAAGAACTGGAGATTCATCAGTTTCATTACGAATTTCTTCATATAAATCAATTAAATTTGTAGAAGATTCAAGTATTTCATTTATTCCCCAATTATCAACTACAAACACTGTAACAGGATAATCTTGATATTCATCTATACTAACTTTTAATCTTAACACAGTTGTAGTTAAATGTTTTATCACATATTTATCTTGAATAAATATAGTTACTTCATCAGAAAATTGACATTCTACATTCAAGTATTGTTTGATAAATTCACTATCTATTTCAGAAATTTGGGATGAAATAAAAAGTATAGTTGAAACTTTTTCTAAAATTATCATTTTCCAAAATATCGAAATTGTCTCTTTTCTGGGACCCTAAAATTAACAAAAAAAATAAAATAAAAATTAAAAATTTACATCTGATATAATGTATGTTCGATCAGGAGCTATTGAATAAACGTAATGTGCATAAAATTTTTTATCTTCATTTTTTTGTGATGAAACAATTGATTTAATATTATGTTCTCCATCAGAAATTTTAAATGTATCACATCCAGACATGATAACTTTGAAATTAATTTTTGAAACCATTTTTGGTAAACAATTTTTATCTTTTAACTCTTCAATATAATATTCAATATCTACTTCTTTAACAAAATTCCAAAAATCATATATGTTTGGGTAGAGTTTTTTAAGTTTCCTTACATGGAAAAATCTACTAAATTTTTTATTGCTACATAAATAATAAATACCACAGATAATAAATAAAATAGAAAAAATTAATATTACTATAATAATAATAATATTATTTATTGATAATGTTTCGACATCATTTTCATTAAATTTTTTAATATTTTCTCTTTTTTTTAAATTTATTTTATTTCTTTGAAATTGTATTGATTTTTTGTATTTCTTTACAATGTAATAATATCCAGTCGGTGTTTTGTAGGTACAATTTAAAGTTATATCAACATTTTTATCATAAACAATAAAGTTTCCTGTTTTTGTAAAATTTTTAAAGAATGTGTTATTTTTTAATTCATTAACATTGAATGTGCTATTATTAAAAGTAATTAAATTTAAATAACCAAAGGATATTTCATCAATTGAACAGTTAGGTTTTATATTTTTTACCACATTGGGATCATAAAATATTGATAATCTTACAATTGTAGTATTTTCTGATGGACCAAAGAAAAACTTTTGTTCAATGGTACTTTTGTTATTTTCACAATTGGAACATGCTAATATAAAATTAATTATTTGAAAACTATCTATAATAATTTTCTTATCACTATTAATTGTTTTTTGGCGTAGAAAAACAAAATTGTCATTTTCTATAAATTTTTCCTCATTAATGGTTGTATTTGTGTATTTAAAAAAATTTGGATTTGATGTATGATTCTCAAAGATATATTGAAATTGATAACTATCATTTGCAAATAATATTTTAATAAACTTTAACTCTATTTTATTGACTATAATTTTTCTTTCATTTTTATCTTTTATACCTATTTTTGGAAATTTATGAATAACTTTTAAACCTCCACATGGTTGGACAATATCAGTTTTATTTAAAAAGTTTTTTCTACGAAATCCATATATCATATCACCTTTGTATAGTTGATCTTTTTTATAATTAAAATCTTTAATAATCCTATTTTCATTTTTACTAATATATACTAAATCTTCATTACCACAACTTAAAATTATAGGTTTATCTCTAAACTGAGCATTATATGTTTTTTTTTCATTATAAGATGATGGTAATTGATTTAAAGTTAAAGGAAATCCCCAGTCACTATAATTCAATGTTTTGTTATTTTTTTTAATTGGACCACATAAATTTTCTAATGTTAAATCAATGCTATTTAGATAAACAATTATCCATTTACTCTCATTTTTTTTAATTTTTTGATAATTATTGAAAGATTTTATACTTCTTATATTTTTTGAAGTGTATTTTATCAATTGTTTTTGACAATTTGTTAAAATAAGTGGATGATAAATGTTTATCATCACTGGTACATTAAGTAATACTTTTGGTTTATCTATATCTTCCATGTATTGCAATTCTTTTGTATATAATAATAAGACACTATTTATTTGTATAAAAAAAACTAACACCTTAATAACATGATGATAATAAAAAATCATTTTTTAAAAAAATAATCCCTTGATAAATTTTTTTTTTTTATTGTTGTTTTATATTAATATATATTTAAAAAATCATTGAATATTAATATATTAAAATGTAAAATAAAAAAAAATTGTTGTTTTTTATTTTATATATACATTATTAATTATCATAAAATGTTAATTTTTAAAAATATTATATTACTTAACATTTACCTTCTATAAATATATCTAGCAAATAAATTAAAAATTGTAATGTTAAAAAAAATCATATGAAATTTATAAAAAAAAAAAAGTATTATATTTAACACTAGACTCTTTAAATATTTAGATTTAATTTCACTAAAATCAAAAAACAAAATTTTAACAAAAATATTATTATTTATTATATCTTAATATGATTAAATGCAAATAAAAAGTTTTATTTTAGAATACTTTTTAATGGTACAAAAGAAAAATAACTTGTTACTTAATATCTTTTTATTTATTTATTTTTTTTATTTTAATCTACAATTTTTGGAGATTAATAATTCTTTTTTCCCTATTTTATTTATAATATGATAATTTTTTAACATCTGGTATCAATTTTAGTCTATTTTCTATTATAATTTCATTGCCATTAAATATTTGATTTATTATTTTATGTATGAAAAATCATTTTAATATATTTGTTCTTTTTTTTATCATGATAAGTGAAAATAATTTTTTTTTACTTCCTTGAAACTTTCAATAATAGTTATACTTTTTAATTTTAAAAAGAATCCATTAATATTTGAATAATACATTTTTATGTAATTTTTTTTTTATCTTTGTTAGTATATGTTTTTTTGATAATAAAAATAGTAGTTCTATTTTTGAGTATAAACTTTAAAAGTGTTAATATTCATATTGAGATAATAAAATGTAAATATTAATAATAAAGTATTTGTTTTGGTAAAATATAATAATTTTATATGTATTTAATATATATGGCAAATTGTGTTTTGTAGAGAGAAAGAATTGTGTTAATTAAATATGACATTAATAATAATCAAAAGAAAAAATTGATAAAATCTTAGGTATGTTAATAAGTAAAGGTGTCAAATATAGATTACAATATAAGATTATAATCAAAAATAGAATAGTTAAAATTATTGATATCTATTATAATAATAATTTTTAAATTATGAAAAATATTTTTCTTATAATATAAAGGTTAAAAACATTTTCTGGATGAGTGAAGGACATTCCAAATAGGTAACTGGAGGTAATTGAGAATCACTTATTAAAAGTTAAGAAAAAATAGAAATTTTAATAAAAAGGACATGGATAACTATTTATAGAAGGTTGTATTTATAAATATCTATACAATTATAAAATATTATTAATGATAAGGAGAAAAGATAATTAAATTTAATGGATATAATTTCATGGTAAAATAATTTTTAACATATATCATTTGATGTTGGATCATAGACAATTAAAATATTGTTTATTCATACTTTACATGATAATTTATTGCTTTTCTATATTTCAAAAGAAATTTTTTTTATTAAAGTAATATAAAAATTTTGCATAAATAGTATAAAATCTTTTTTATTATAACAGTTATAATTTTAAAAAAAAAAAATTAATATATATATATATATATGTATTTTTTGAAAGTATTTAATAATATAAAAATATTATGTGTTTGAAATAAATGAAAGTATAGTCAATATTTATTGATAGCATTTGTGACTTTTATCATTTAATATGATATATTAATTGTTATTTATAAAATGTTAAAGTAGCTTATTGTTTTTATCATTATCTATGATTTTTATTTTATGTCTTTTTTTTTTGAAAAATTTTTAATTATCTTATCATTTTTTTATAATTGTTATTTTGATATATTAATATAAACATATGTATACATATACAATACATAATAATAGTTAATTTTCATTAAAGTATTTATATTTACATTAAAACAAAAAGTCTACTTATATATTTAATATTATTGTCTACAAAGATTATTACTAATAACCTTTGTAGATCTTTCTTCTATACAACTTTTAATAGCTTGATCAAAAATAAATATATTTTATATATTAATTCTATAAACATTAAACAGTAATGTTCTACTTTTTATAATTTAAATGATTAATAAATTACAAATACCTCTTTCTTTTGTTTTATCTTTTTTTCCTAATCATCTTGATAATCATGTACTATAAAATTTTATATTTTAAAATTCTTTTGATTAAATAGTCAAATAATATTGTGTGATGGTCAAAAGAAAAATAATAATAAACATTTTAAAAAAAAAAATTTGTATGATGAAAAAGGAAAAATAAACATATAATGGTTTTTTTTTTAACTCCTTAACAAAATAAAATAATTTTAAAGTTATTATATGAAAAGGATACACACTTTCTATCATTTAATATAATCTATCAATATTATTTACTATGATGACTAACTTCTCAATTATTAATACTATTTTGTGGAGTGACTCCAAAAATCTAGAAACTTTTTTTTTTCTATTCTTTTAATTGCTTTAAAGAGAATTTTTTTTTCTTTTAAAGAGAAAAGAAGACAAATGTCATTCTGGTTAATTTTATTTTGATATTGAGAAATTTTATATATTTATTTTTAATTGTTATTAATTATATTTTTTATCAAAATATTGTCAATTATATATATATATATTTCTACTTTTATTTATTTACTTTTTTTTTGAATAATTAAACGATTGAAGAAATAATTTTGTATAGCTATAAAAAAAATATTTTTTTTTCTCAGATAATTGCCATTAAGAAATTTTTTTTTTCTAATATATACTAAAAATAAATATCTATGTACATATATATATATATATATATCTATAAATATTCTAGTTAATCGTATGGATTATTAAACATTTTTTTTTTCAAAAAAAAGAAAAATAAAATCACTATTTTCAAGTTTCATTTAACCTACCTCTTTTAATATTTATTTTTTTTAGTAAATAAAATAATGTATAATTATCTTTTGATTAATATAACTTTCTTGTAACATATAACAATAGATAAAATAAATTATTTAAATTAATAGTAGAAAAAAAAAATACATTAGTAGAATATAATTTTATCTATATACTTTTGTAAAACTAGAAATATTATGACAACTCTTGAGAAAATATCATATTTTCAAATTTTTTTTTTCTACTTATTACCTTTAATCTTTTTAAAACATATTTAAATTTAAAACTAACAAAAAATTGATTAAATAATTAACATTTCTTTTCTTCTTTTAATTATTTTTTATATCAAATATTAATCTTCACAATATCTATTTGCACTAATTCCTGTTCCTTGTATAAATAATCTTTTAGCGTACCTTTTATCCTAACTTCCAGATATCCGGCTAAGTAAATAATACAATGCTATATGTTCATTATTCAAAGATTTTAGCTTTACCTATTTTCTTTTGTACCAACTATAAACATTACCTTACCTTTCACCATCATAAATAAAATTGTTAAAAATTTTTTAAAATCGTCATCTTGGTATGAAGATACATTATCAGTTGACAAAAGTTTATATATATATAAAAAAAGTTAAAAAAAAATTTTTTTGATTTCTTTTATTATATTATATTTGTAACATTTCATTTAACTTTTACAATTCATCTCTTCACTAACGTTTGTTTAAAGATTATTTTTTAGAAATCGTTTTATTTTAACTTACTCATGATTCTTGGTGGACTATATTATATATATATATATATTTTTTTGTATGTATATCTGTTCTTTATTATAATTATATATACGTATATATATATATATTTTTATTATAACAATAAAAAAAAAGAATCTTATTCTTTTATTATTTAACTTTTATAATAATAGCTTATTATCATTTAAAATATTTTTTCAATTAGGTTATTTTATAATTAGAAACAATTATATATATATTTTTCTTTGAATAAATTATCTTTTTAAAATAAAAACAAAATGTTTATCTACATTTTTTATGATATTCTAATAATTTATTATTCTTGATATATATATATATATTTATTATACACTTTTCTGGAGATATAAAAGATATGTATTAAGTATATATATTAAAATAGATAAAACATTGATCTTTTATCATCATCTAGCGTCTTCAAATCTACATAATTTTTAAGTATCAAAGCATCTGTACTTTACCAAGTAATACATATACATATTATCACTACCTCATTTCTCTATTTTAACAAGAAGTGATGGTAGTAAAAATTTTTAAAAGATATATGTAAATAATATATTATTTCTATAAAGTAAAAATCGTGGCATCAATAACAAAGATAACATTATTTGATACAATATATATTTTATATATTACATTTATTTTCAAGGCTTTTAACTCTTAATATTAAAATTAACCATTTATTTACACCTTATCCACCCATATAATAATACATTATACTGTGTAAAAGTATTATCAATTAAATTGAAGTTGTTAATCAAGTATCAAAAATTTTAATGTGTTCCTTAATTTCTGATTTTTATGCCTATATATATATTTTTTATTTTTACTTCTTTTTCTCATCATTTGTGTAATGGATCAAGGATGTTTTTTTTTTTCTTTTTCATCATATTATTATAAATGTATATATTTTAAAATAATAATAAATAAACATACATTTTAATAAAAATTTTAAATAGTGGAAAAGCTAAGGTTGTCATTTAAATGATAAACTAAAAGAAAAATTTTTATTATTTTATCATGCTGTTTAAAAATATTTTCTCATTACTTTTATTTCCTTAATTTATATAATATATAATTTTTTTTAATTATTTAACAAAAGAAATGATTATTTTTTTTACCTATCATAATGTTAAAAAGAAATATAACAATTTTGGTTTAAGAAAAATAGTTAAATAGTATTATTGTTAATTTAACAAGAAAAAAAAATAATAATAATAAAATTATATTTGTCTTACCTTAATGTCAACAAAATATGATAAATATTCTATAAACTAAAAAATTTTTTAATCTCCCAACTACTTTTTATCTATTATATATATATATATTTATTATATATTTAATATTATTTTGAAGACAAAAATTTTTGTGATGTTAATTAGCGTTATTGGATAAATTATAAATAATTAGATATTTGCATTTATACGTACATTTACTAAAATATTTTCTATGTTAAATAAAAACATATTTTTATGCATATATTTATCTTAACTTCTTTTAAATCAATTTATAACGCTTCATTAAATAATATAAAGCTAAAAATGACATTCCTTCAAAATTAATACCTACCTTTATTTAATATATTGTTTGAAGATAGATATAGAAAAGCGAGAAGTTGATTTTTTTTTTTTGTTAAAAATTTTTAATTTTAACGCTCAGTATATAGTAGTATTTAATTAGAAGACAATCATATTTTTCAGGTGTAAAAATTTTGAAAAATTTTATCTATAAGTAGAATTATTTATTGTTAAATTTTTGGATAATTTTAAATTACTACTATTCACTTCTATCTATATTTAATTAAAAAAAAAAAGTATCAATAATATATTTTTAATTTGAAATAAAGATGGTTGAGGAGAAATTTACATGTAGGATACAATATCTTAATGATGGTGATCCATTTGTTACAACATCTACATGTTATTTAGAACCTATGAGACAAGTTACTTTTTCTTTTCAATTACATACTCCTATTGGAGATCAAATTGGAGATGTTATTAGAAGTATAAGAGCACCTCATAAAGTAAATTTTTATTTTTTATTTATTTAATGTAAAAAAAAAATTAATTATTTTTATAGAGTGGTGATGCAGCATTACAATTATTTAGAAAATTAGAAAATGGTGCTGATGATTTTGGTACATATTTAGATTCAGATATGACATTATCTGAACAACAAGATGAATTACAAATATTACAAAATGATCCGTAAGTTTTATTTATTTTTTTTTTTATTTATTATTTAAAAAAAAAATGTCCAAAATTTATGATGCATCATCAAATGGTTAAAAATGAAGAAGTTTTATAAGAATAAAAATAAATATTAATTATTATTATATTTTTTTTAAGAAATTTATCATTTTCTTAAATATTTATGATAAAAATTAATATAAATATTTAATGATAAAAAGACAATTTAAAAGTACATATCCATTGGGGATAGTAAAAGAATCACACCTAAAATTAGATCACATCATTATAAATAAATGTATGTAAATGTCTTTTGTAAGATCATTTAATCTTTTACTTCTAAAATATCATTAATAACCGCAAAGAGATAGTTTTATTAATCATAAAATGTCTCTCTTAATATATTTATATGAATAACCTTTCTTATCAAAAAGAGATGTTGTAATTTATATTAAAATTATTAATATACCCCCTCCATTGGTAAAAACCTTGGTTATGAATTAATTTAAGAAGTATGTTGGTATAACAAAAATAGTTATATATTTAAATCAAAAGAAGATATCTAATATATCTTTTAAATAGAGAAATTGAAAATAGTAAAGATCCACAAATGGGATGGGATGAGAAAGGGTTATAATTGTACGAATTTGATAAAATTCTTTTAAGACATTTTATATAATTTTGATAAAATTATATCTTATAACTTACTTGGATTGATTTTGTATTTATTGGCCTTCAAAAATATTTTTACTATTTATTTTATTCTATGGTATACATATATGTATATATGTTTATTATTAAATTACAATGACTGAATATAATTCTTGGAATGGAAATCGTTATATTAATAAGAATAATCATTTAAAGATGCGCCTTGGCACTTCTGTTGTAAGTGATATTTCTTCTAATTCCTCTTCAATAACTTCAAGTACCTTAACACCATGGAAATGTTATTCTATTGACATTGATTGTGATGGTCCTCCATTATCTAGTGGACCATTAAAAAGTATTCATGATGACTATACTACATCAACATTACCATCAAGAGGAAGTAATAAAAAAAAAAATTTAATATCTAAATCATTTCAAACAAAAGCAGCCACAGTTGAAGAACATAAAAATGATTCAATAACCAATTATTTAAGAGATAAAGTTGGAATAAGTGGTGGTAGAAATCTTCATGAACCTCTAAATATTAAACCAATAAATTTAATTTCAAGGGACAAATTAATAAATGGAAGTAATGAAATTATAAAAAATGAAAAGAATAGTATTGCATCTAAAATTAATAATATTATTCCATTAAATGGTTTACAAAAAAAGATAACATCACCAAAAAAACAATGGTTTTCAACATCAATTGATGAGATAGAAGGAAATTCATATCATAAAAATCATTCATCAATTAAACCATTTACACTTGATTCTGTTTCACAATATATTGATGATGATGTAACACCTGAATATAATGAAAAAAATATTATCAATTCTAATGATACAATAAAAAAGAATTTTCTTGAATTTTCAACAACAAAAAATTCATACAAAGATGTATATGAAAACAAAAAGGATAATAATATGCGGTATAATGAAAAGAATAATAATATGGATAAATGTAACATTAAAGAAATTAATAAGAATGTTAATGATTATAAGATTAATGAAGAAAATGTATTAAAAAATTATAAATCCATTGATGAGATTAACATAACGAGGGGTGGAATAAAAAATTTAATTAAAGAGTATTCTCAAAAACAGGATGATGTTGACAAAAGTAGTATGGTTAATGAAAGAGTTCCATTTACCATTAAACGTTTATCTAATAATAAAAATGTTTATAATGATATTAATGAAAATAAGATAGTTTCTGATACATTATTACCTTTATCTTCTACTACTACTACTATTACTAATAATAATAATAATAATAATACCACTATATATTCAGAAATTTCTACAACAACAACATTTGGAAAAAAAGATTTAATAAATGATTGTAATAATAATACAATTAATAATATTCATACAAAAACAACTTTTGGAAAAAATGTACCATCAAATGAGGATGATACTTTAATGAGTGTAGATGATGCATACAATATTTTAGGCTTAACTAGGTTGTTTCAAAACATAATTTTTATTTTTTTAAATAATATATAATATTTAATTAATTTTTTTTTAGAAAAAGTAGTCTTGTTGTAAGGACACAAACATCATTACGTGTAAAAATAATGATTGAAAAATTATTATACTCCTCTGGTAGAGATCAACGCCGAGCTTTATTTGCATTAAAAAAAGTATTTCAAGATGATAAAGATTTGGTTCCTGAATTTGTTCAATCTGAAGGATTAGATTCATTAATTAAATTAGGAAGAATCTCTGATCAAAATCATCAAAATTATATTTTAAGAGCATTGGGGCAAATTATGTTATATGTTGATGGTATGAATGGAATTATTGCTCATAATGATACAATTAAATGGTTTTATGAATTATTAGATTCACCAGTAAGTTTTTTTTAAATATTTTTAATAAAGTTTAGAGCTTCTAAATATGCTATTTATTAATGCTTTATTTTATAAATATATATGTAAATAAATTTATTTTTAAAAAAAAAAATGTCCTTGTTTTAGTTGATGAATGAAGAAGAAAGAAGAGAAATGAGTCCTTTAAGATTAGAATGGGTAAATATATCTTAACTTTTTATTTATTTATTAACATGTCTTTTAATTATCTAATCGATATTGTCTTGCTTATAATCATTTTTACCATTTATAATATATTTATATTTATATTTTATTTATTAATTAATATTTTATTACAGTATCGTCTTGTTGTAAAAACTGCATTAAAACTTTTATTAGTCTTTGTTGAATATACTGATTCAAATAGTTTACTCCTCCTGGCATCTGTTACAGCAGTTGATCGTGAAAATAATAGACAACCATGGTATAGTATTATGAGAATTTTACGAGAACGTAATGCAACAGATGAAGAAACTCTAGTATATGGAATGACTGTTATAAATAAAACATTAGATGGTATTCCAGATCAAGATACATATTATGATATTGTAGATTCATTAGAAGTACAGGGTATAGAAGAATGTTTAAAAGCAATGAATAGTATAGCAAATAAAGAATTACAAGATCAAGTAGCATTATATGAAAAAGTTTTAAAACAAGAAGATGCAGCAAATGATGAGAGTGATTCAAGTGATGGTTTAGTAGTTAAAATGAGACATAGTCAAATTAATAATGGAAATTATGATAGAAGTAGTTTTAGAAGAGATAAACAAGCTATTAATAATAATGGTATAAATATTGAAAAAGAAACTAAAAAATTCAGTGAAAATATTTCTAAATTTGAAAATGAAGCACAAAAATTAATGAAAGGTGATTGGATTAAAGATGATAAAAATGATAATGATAAAAATAGTATTCCTAAAAATAATTATGTAATGAAAAATAATTATGAAAGAAATGATATTAATAAAAATGGTGTTATACCTCCTAATAACAATAATAATAATCTTGATGGTAAAGAAAATTGTAGAAATGAAATAACTAAAAATGAAATTAAACATGATGAACCACCAGTTGTAATTGAGGATGAGGAACCAAAAGTAAAAGCACCACCACCATCATTTCCATCAATGTTATTTTCTCCAACTGAAAAAGTATCAATGGAATTTCCTGAAACTGTTGATAATAAAAAAGAAGAACCAACTATTAAACCAATGATGAAAACAAGACATGATGATGAAGAAGATGGTGTATCAAATAATTTTGCAGCTCAATTACGAAAACGTGCTCAAATGAGAGAAGAAAACTCTACAAGAAGTGGATTATTTGAAAGTAAACAAAGTGAATCTGAAATTAATTGGAAAAAAGCTGCTGAAAATTTGAAACATAAACCATTAATTATTAATGATTTAGATTTTTCAGAATTTCATGATGATCAATTTGAGCAGGATCCTCTTGTTTTAGCTAGAATGGCACAAAATAATATTAGAAATGAAAATCTTTTATCTGGTGGTCCACCACCACCTCCACCTCCTAATATGATAAAAGGAATACCACCAGCACCACCAAATATTCCACCACCATTGTCATTTGGTAAAAAAGATGGTAGAGAATCATCACCTCCTTCATCTAAAGCAGCATTAGTTAAAATGCATTGGAAGGAAGTTGTAGCAGAACCACCACCAGTACCAACATTAAAAAATAAGGGTACATTTTGGAAAAAAGTTGAAACACCTCAAATTGATACATCAAAACTAGCAAAACTTTTTGAAATGAAACAAGAAAAACAGATACTTAAAAAAGCAAATGGTGAAGTTAAACCACAAGTTTTACAAGTTTTATCAATGAAAAGATCACAAGCAATAAATATTGGTTTAACAAAATTACCACCAATAAATGCTATACCAGCAGCAATTATGAAATTTGATTCATTAGTTCTTAATAAAGAAGGTATTGAAAAGATATTACAAACAATGATGCCAACAGTTGCTGAAATTGAGTTAATTCAAAATAAAATGGCAGAAAATCCAGATATGCCATTAGGACATGCTGAACAATTTTTGTTAAAACTTTATCAAATACCATGTTTATTAGAAAGATTAAAATTATGGTTATTTACATTAGATTATAAAAATTGTGAAAAAGATATAGCTGAACCATTAATGGATTTACAATTAGCAATGAAAGAAATAGAATATTCAAAGACATTTCGTACAGCTATGGGTATGTTATTAACAATAGGAAATGCATTAAATGGAACAGAAATACAAGGATTTCAATTAGATTATCTAACTAAGGCATCAGAAGTCAAAGATCCTGTTTATAAACACACATTAACATATCATTTAGCTGAGTATATGATTGACACATACTCTGATGGAACAGATTTATATTCAGAATTTGGTGCTGTAGCTAGATCAGCAAGAATTGATTATGAAGAGTTACATGAAAATTTAAAGAAATTAGAACAAGATTGTAAAGCATCATGGGATTATTTAAATAAAATTAGTCAAAAAGAAAGTACACATTCAATGAAACAAAAAATTGATGAATATCTTAGTGATGTTGCTAAAAGGATACATCAATTAAAAAATATTTATAGGTTAACTATTAATAGATGGCATGCATTTTTATTATTTTTTGGGTATACAGTACAAGATATTCCTAATCAAAAACCAATGACAGTTTGTAAAATGGTTATTGAATTTGCCTTAGAATATAGAACTACAAGAGATAAAATTCTCCAACAAAGAAAAAGGTTGGCTGATAAAAGAGAAAGGAACAAAACTAGAGGTAAAATGTGGGCATTAGAAAAACAAAACAATCAAGAAAATAGTTCAAATGTTGGAAGAAGAAGGCAATTTGTTCAAAATGATTCAGATAGACATGATGAGATGGCTAAAATGTTAACAGGTGGGGATGATTCATTGAATCGTCGTCGAATTAGACCAACTCCAGAAAGAACAGCTGAGCAAACTATAATAGCTAAAAGAGAAGCTTTACGATCAACCCCAGGACCTAATGGTGGTGAAACAAATGATGGAGACGATGAAATATTAGATGGTTTAGTGAAAGCTGCAACCATTCAATCTGAACCAAGAGATAATAGAAGGAAAGCTAGACAATTTAACAGAAAATCTCTTCGTAGAACTAGAACATTGAAATTAGTTGATGATCAACTTGGGTCAGTTCTTAATAACTATTAAACATTTGTGTCAGAAGAATCTAACACATTTCCGGTAAAATAATGTTTAGAGAGAAAGAAAAAACAAAAACTTATAAATATAAAAAAGTTTTTATTTTGTATAAAATTATTTTTCTTTCATTCAACATTTGTACATTTAGTAATTTTTTCAAATTGTAATAATTACTTTTATTATAAATACTTTATTCAATTATCTATACTTATATTAATGAAAGAATGTTAAAATTTAATTTACACAAATAACAAGTTATTGTCAATTTTATTTTTTATCAATACCATAATTAATTTTAATTAGAAATGATAGTTATTTTTTGAAATAAAAAATTTTCATTGCCAAAAATAATGTATTTTTATTTTTATGTTGTTAATGATTACCTGATTTATAAATTTTTTTCATCAATTATATTGAATTTGTATTAATAGAATTAATTTCTAAACATTTTTTTTTACTAAAAATATTTAAAACTTTTTAGATATAATTTTTAAAAATATTTTACTAAATAATCATCTCACTGATATGTTATTTTCATTATTCTATAAAAACCTTAACATTTCTCCTTTTAAAGATGTCTTACCGTGAAAAAAAACAAATTGGTATAACGTAATTTTTGGGAAGAAGAAAAAAGCGCAAAATTAAATGCATTACAAATTGTAGAAATATTTGTTTTTCTTAGATTATAATTTTTATTTATTCCATCTAATTATGGTTAGTTTTTTGTCATCAACTGGTGGAGGATTAGGAGGAGGATTATTTGGTAATACAAGTACTGGAACAACTTCTTTGTTTGGTTCAAAACGTAAGTTTAATTTTAATAATTAATAAAAATTAAATTTTTTTTAGCAACAACTGGAGGAGGATTATTTGGATCAACAAGTCTTATGAGTACAGCTCCTACGACGACTAATTTACTAAATCAAACTATTATTAAACCCAATACGGTACATGATTTAATACAAGGTGCTGAAGCTTTAGCTAAATCGGTTTCAGGACCAGAATTATATGGAGACAAAAGAGATGAGATAGTTGCAAAATTAAATCAATTATCAGCAGCTTCAGGTATTGGAAAAGGTTACTATAAACACGATGCTCCACAAGTAGATTACTCTCCAGAAGGAATATTTTATAGACTTAAGTCTGTTGGTTATAATCGTCAAAGTAATTACAAAGATGCTGATGGAATAGTAGGTATGGTAATGAAGACATCTCCATCAAATGTTGCTACAAAAGAACAACGTCAAAAAGTAATTGATGCATTGTTTGTAATTCTTGGTTCTAAGCCAACTGTTCATGCACATGTAGAAAATGTTAAACCATTAACAGATGATTTAGTTGAGTTTCTTTTTTATGTTTATGATAAAGCTAAAGGAAGAGTATCGGCAAAGGATGTAGCACAATTTTTTAACCAAACTGCTCAATTTCAACAGCTTCAAAATCAACTTCAATGTGTTAAAATCACACCAAGAACACAGGTATCTGAACAAGAATTAATGAATTATTTAAAGCAACCACCAATAGGATATGATTTAATATTTTGGAAACAATGTGTCAAAGAAAATCCTGATCCAAAAAATTTTATTCCATATCCAATACGTGGGTTTGAACAATTAAGAGAAAGGCAAAAACTTCAAATAGCTGAAATAAATCTTCAGGAAAACCTTATCAATGATCTTCGTGAAAGATTACATACTGTGCAAAGTGATATGTCAGTATTACAAAATGAATATATTTCAATAAAACAAACAAAAAAACAGTTATCACATAGATTACTAAGAATTCTAGCTACTCAAGTACTTCTTCAAAAGTATTGTAAAGCTTTAGATAGTGATGATGAAAGATTACATGCAGCGCTAGAAACTGTCAATGCTCATTTAAATGCACCGGGACAAATTAAGGAGAAAATTATAGATTTGTTAAATAAAGTTGAAACTAATTCGGATGTATGGAAGGCACAAAAACTTGGCGCAGCAAAAAATAAAAATGTAACAATTGATAAAGAACTAACTACTGATGAAGTTAATCATATCCGAAGATATCTAACACGTTGTCGTGGGTCTTTGGAACAAATGACTAAAAAAATTGAAAAAACAAAGAAAGATCTTGACATTGTAATGAAAGAAATGTAATGTTTCAAATTTTTTTCCTATTTGTATATAACCTTTAAATTTATTCTTTTTTTAAATAAAAATTGAATTACAAGCGACAACTTTATTTTTTTTATATTTTTTGAATAAAATTACGCTAATAAAAAGGATATGCCATATTTATGTATGTTAAATTACACATATGATTTAATTATATTTTATCTATGTATACATTTTTCTAAATATGTTTTTGAATTTCATCATAAATAGCTAGAACAAGAGCACCACCAGTTCCACGGAAGACATTTGATAAAGCACCCTTGAACATAGCACCCATACCTTCATTTTTAATAATTTTTACAGCACAGTCCCAAGTATTCTTGTAAAGAACATCCTTGCGTCCAGATTGCATCATCATACGCCTTCTAACAGTATCCCATGGATATGAAAGAATACCAGAGCCAACAGTAACAACTTGAGCAATAGCCCAGGTAGTAAAAAAGTTAAGTTTTTTACCATCTGGAGCAAAAACCATTTTAGCTGTATCAAACATTCCAAAATATGCAGCACGATATATAATGATTCCTTGAACAGAAACAAAAAATCCTCTATAAAGACCAATTGGACCATCTGATTTAACAATCTTAACAAGACAATCTCCTAATCCTTTAAATTCTCTTGATGATCCTTTACCAATATCAGCAGCAAGTCTAGTACGAGCAAAATCAAGTGGGTATACAAAACAAAGTGAAGCAGCTCCAGCACAACCACCAGAAGCTAGATTACCAGCAAAATATTTCCAAAAATCATTTTTTTTATGAAGTCCATCTGTAAACATTTTATTGAATGTATCCTTGAAAGCAAAATTTAAAGCTTGAGTGGGAAAATATCTAATAACATTAGCTAAATTTCCTCTCCACAATGCAGCTACACCTTGCTCTTTTGGTACACGAACAAGGACATCCATAATTCCTTTGTATCTGTTTTCTTTTGAAATGGTTGTTGAAACATCTTGAACTTGGAGAAGAAGTTTGACACGTTCAATTGGTGCAACAGCAGTTTTTGATACTGCAGCTGCAGTACCACCAGAAGCTAAATCAATTAAAAATTTTCTTGAATTAAATCCTTCTTTTTGTTTATTCTTAGATTCTTTTTTATCAGAAGTCATTGTAATTAATTATAGAATATAAAAAATTAAGCAATAGAAAATTTAAATTGACGTAAGATTTTTCACAGAATAGGAAAAAACAATCACCATTTAATACATTTTTTGTCATTATATATTATTGATATATTCAAAAATTAATAAATTACAATAAAAAAATATATATGAAAATTAAATAAGTGTGGCACAATAATTAGGTAATATATTTTAATGAATATTTTTAAATTATTCAAATTTCTTTTTTTTTATATTTTTTAACATGTTATACCAAATTTATCAAAATGTCGAAGAATAATATTAAGTCTTAAATTTACTATACCCATAGAAACAGTATGTAACTTCATTAAATCTAAAGGGTTATCAAGTGTTGATAAAGATTTTAATTGTATACCACCACCAAGAAATTTTTGCATAATTTCATCTTTTGTTGAACCTTGTGGTTTCCATATTAAACATTTTACAAGATGTGAACCTGGTGTTGATGGGATAAATGTTGTACCATAACCTCTTATTTCCTGCCTATCATAATTATCTAAATGCCAAACTTCAAGATGTATTTTAGGCCAATTTTGAATTGTTTTGGTTGATAAATGAACATCAATTGGATGACAAAAATATGTTTTAGAAAGCGATGAAGTATCTGTTTGTGTTTGTCCTGATATTTCACCCTCAACCACTTTCCATCCTCCACCTATAAAATTTTATTATAATATTAAATATTTTTTATTATTAGAAAATTGTTATAATTTTAATGTAACCATTTTTTTAAAAAAAAATTTTTATATTGTTGCTATACAACTATTACACTTACCTACTTTCATAAGCCATTTACAGAAGAGAGATGTGTCTGAAAATTCTTCTGCGTCTAATATTTGTCCTATAACATGTACTTCAGCCATATCCTAAAGTTACAATTATATGTATGTATTATGTATTTTCATTAACCATATAAATATATCATACTCGTTGATTAAAAAGTACGATAAAATTAAAACAGAATTGCTTTTCTGTTTCTATAGTAACAAATAAATGTAACATTAGACTTAATGTTCAATTAAAAAACATATATAATCATGGAAAGAGAGATTAATATTATATGTTTATAATAAAAGTATTGGCAAATGTTAAAAATATAATAAAATGTATTAAAAAAAAAGATAGTAATATTTTATTATGAATTAAAGTATAAACAATGCTAAAAATCTTCTTTTTTGCTATACTTTAAATAATGGAAGATTTTCTTATTATTTTAGTATTTAAGGAGTCTTACATTGCTACACAATCATAAAATATTTTTGAAAAAAAATGTTTTTCTATTGTTAAAAAAAGGAGTGCAAATAAATATTGCATGTATATGTACTTAGATAAGAGAGAAAATTATAGTAAAAATACTTTTATTCTTTATAGGGTTTTTATTATTATGGATTAGGATTTGGCTTTTTTGGTAATGGTGGCAATGTATCATTCCTACAATTTTCAGGAATTTTTGATTCATAATGCCTCCATAGATAATGATTATATAATGATTGAGTCATCGGTGAAGCTCTTTCAATATCAGCCATATCAGCTTTACACTTCCTATTTTCAACTCTCCAGGTAATAGGATTAAAAAACAAAAAAATGCATTCTGATTGATTTGTAATTGAAGGATCAGTTGGTTTAGAAGGTGGTCTCTTAACCCATCCTTGTAAAATTTTATGATAATGCCATCCACGTTTTATTAAAGCATATGCTGCCATATTCTGATAAGCTTCTCTAGGAAAATTATAAAATATATGTATTAATGTTTCATCACCTAGTTTAGCCATATTTAAAGGTGGTAAATTTATTTTCCCTAAGCTTGAAAATTGATATTCTTTAGGTGTTTCTGTTATATGAGGATGAACAGCTATAGCACTTTCTGCAAATGGTCCTGCAAATTGTTTATAAACCATTACATCATCTTTTGCTCTTGGTATTCCAGTATTTTCAACTGGTATTCCAACTGTATGTACATGATTTTCAAGGCCTTTTTGGCATGCTCGAAAATGCTTCATAAACGCCGCCATTCCATATTCACCAACACTTTCATCAGACACTGTTGTACTTGCTAGACCACCATCCATTCTCATCATTGCTTGTGATTGTTGTGACAAAACATCAGAAGATAAATGAAAACCGGAACCACCAGGTAGTTGATTAGTGGAAAGAGAATCAGTAAGATTACCTCCTTTATCAATACTACTTGATGACTGATTAGGTTCTCTAGAAGATCCAGATAATTGTCCATTCTGAATAATATTATTCAAACCAGTCGGTGCATTAGCACCAGAAATTATCGAAGAAAATAAATGTGGCATTGCACCTGAGGAAGGAAAATTCATTGAGTTAGTCTAAAATATTAAAATTATTAAAAATAGCATTAATAAAATAACCAAAAGGTAAACATAATTATAAAAATAAGATTTAAAAAGTCTAGTTTACCTTCTGTTCATTATTTTTACTATTATCAGGAAATAGATAGTCTTTTAGGGTAAATTTAGAATTAATTAATAATGCATCTGATATATCTTCTATATTTCCTGGTTTAGAATTACCATCACTAGCCATAATAAAAGGTGCAAATTATAACAATAGTCCCTAGAATGTTTGATGAAAAATATTAAAAAAAAAAAAAGACCAAAGGTTATAATTAAAAAAAAATCTTAATTCTCTATAAAAATTCTAAACATCATTGATAAGATAAAAAAAATAACTAATAAGCTATAATTTATTAAAAGAAAATGATATTAAGGTGAATATTTTTATTCCACAACTTGTGATCTCTTGTAAAGAAAAACGAGTCACATTGTCCCAAAAAATTATTATTTCATTTAAGATATATTTTGGAGTATAAAAGTGTCTATGCAGTTTTATCTATAATGCTTCAAAGATTCAATAGAATAGTTAATGTAAGGACGTTAAAATTTTTAACATCTAGTAAGTATAATTTTAATTTCAAAAATATAATATAATATTAATTTTAGGTCCATCAAATAATCATGGAATATTACCTCCACGACCAATTAATGGTAATTTAAATATCCCAATGGACGATCATATAAATGAAAACAATAAGTTTACTATATTGCCCGGATATTATAAAAATATTAAAATATATTCTTTTCCTGAGTTAAATCCAAAAATAGTTGAAGCACCGACATTATTAAATATCTTAGATAAAATTGATCCTTCTTTAAATGATGACATATTAAAGGAAATAGAAGAACCTAATAAAAAAATATCGCCAATGTATTGTTCACCTAGATTAATGACTATAAGAAGAAAAAAAATGAATAAGTTTAAAAGAAGAAAACGTTATGACAGAGATTACCATAAATATCAAAAACATCATCGTCAAAAAAAAATAAAAGCAGAAAGAAAGTTTAGACAACAAATGGCATTACTAATTAAGGAGATGAATGAATTTGATCCACTTCAATTTGTAAGTAAAACTATTGAAACAGCAAAATATGAATGGACATCTTCTGTCGCACCTTCTGGTAGAAAAAAGTATCCACATTGGAGTCAATTAATGACATTAGAAGAAATTTATGGCATCGAAAAGAATAATTATATAGATAAACGATACGGTTATCCTACAACTGAAGATGCACAACAATTAGAACAAATGATAGATAAATATTTAAAAGAATATAAGAAGAAAAAGTAGGAAAAAGTGCTTATTGTTATAAATTAAATACAATTAATAGTTTGTATGTTGTTGGGATATTTTATATACTTTATAAATTAACGTTAGAAATTTTTTATTTTTAAAATAAAAAAAAAAGTATAATGCCTTACAATAAGTAGGCTTAGTAATTGTACATTTAAATAATTCTAGCAAAGTAGTAACAAAAAAAAATGAAAGTTTTAAAAAGTAATTATTGTTAGAATGCACAAACAATTTTTTTTTCAATATATAAATTAAAAAGAATTTTTTTTTAGAAGCGAGAAAATTATTTAAAGTTAAGGGAATTTTAATATTATTATGTTAGTTATTTTTTGCTAGAAAAAAGAAATCATTAAAAATTCTCTCATAGATTCTAAAAGGTAGAAAAATTCTTTATTATTTTCAGAAAAAAAGTTTTAATTAAATTTCTTTATCCACATTTGCATTTCTTTTTCTCTAATGGTTTACTACTTTTATCAAGTTTAACTCGACTGGTGTCAGATTTGTTATGCGATGTTCTTAATTTAGCATCTAGTACTAGTTTCGTTATACAACTAAACATTTCATCAACATTTATATTATCTTTGGCAGAAGTTTCAAAGAAATGTATGTTCATTGAGTTGGCAAATTTTTCTGCATCCGATTTAAGAACAACTCTCCTCTCTGGATCATCTGCTTTATTTCCAACTAGTATTTTTTCAACAGAATCACAATTTGAATCAATCTCATGAAGCCATCTTTTAACATTCAAAAAAGATTCTGCACTAGTTACATCATAAACAACAACAACTCCATGAGTTCCTCTGTAATATGTTGAAGTAATTGTCCTAAATCGTTCTTGTCCCGCTGTATCCCATATCTGAAGTTTAATCTTCTGTCCGTTACATGTTATCGTTCGTATTTTAAAGTCTACACCAATTGTTGTTATATAATTTTCTGAAAAAATCTTATTTTTATTACTTTTTTTAGCATAAAAACATACGAGAAAATGTATTATCCGCAAAACGGAGTAGTAAAGAACTTTTACCAACACCACTATCCCCAATAATTAATAATTTAAACAGATGATCGTAATCTCGAGGTCCAGAAACAGCCATTTATGGGATTATTTATGAATAAATATCTTTTATTATCCTATTCAAATAATGAGATGGTGTTTTTTTTTTATATTTTTTCAGTCAAGTAATAATACTAAAATAAAAAATAGAAAATAAAAATATGAATAAAATAAATAAATGTAATTTAATGAGAAGTAATATGATAGTATAAAAAAAATATATCGTTTACTTTTTTTTATTAAAAGAATCTTCTAAAAATTTTTGATGAGTGAGTGATTTGTTCAATATATTTATATATAAATTAAAAGTGAATATGACTTATAGACAGAAAAATTTATATTATACAAATATAAGCATGCAAATATATAAATATTAAATTTTGTATTTAAATTCTATGTTCTATTCTTCAGAATACTTAATATAGAAAAAAATGAGAGAATTATTTATTGAAGTATATAAAATATTAAATTAAAATAAAGATGAGTGGTTGATTTTTGTATTAATTCAAAGACAATAATATATTATATTCACAAATTTGAACAAAACTTACAGTAATTTTAAACAATAGAAATAAAATTAACTAAGAAAATCCTTTACAAAAACTAAATAAACAAATTAAAATATTAAAGAAAAACAAAAACTAATTTTTCCTTTTAATTAAAACAAAAAATAATACAAATATTAAAATAAAATAATTTTTAAGTGGAGTAATGTTAATACAAAAGTGATGACTTGTAAAATTAACATAAATATGTATAATTAAAATAAAATAATAATTAATATTATCAAAAAGTAATTAAAGTTAGGAATAAAAATAAGTTAATATGTATATAGGTTGTGCTTAAAATATATGATACATGATAGCAGAAATTCTTATACATGTATGTATAAAGAAGTAAACGATATACCAATATGACCTGATTGAAGTAGGTATTCTCGGCACGATATTGTTAGAATATTAGTGTAATATATTAAGTAGATCAAAGTTATGATGTTAATATATTTATTCAGTTGACGTTAAAAAAATTTGTTATCAATATATATTACTACATACAAAGTTGGTTTATCAAATTATTTCTTCTCTTGATATCAATTAACTGTGTTAAATAATTTTTGGAAAATATTGTTTATAAAAGTCAATTTATAAATAAATAAACACAATATAATAAATATAATGAATACTAATGGTGGTAGTGCTCAGAGCATTGACAAGAAAAAAGAAACACATTTACGATGTGAAAGACAACGTCGTGAAGCAATAAATGTAAGTTTTTTTTTTGGTTATAAAGATAAGAAAATTATATGAAAGAAAAGTTGTTTTATTATTATTAACAGGATAAAATTTTGATAAACGTTTGATTAGTAGATAAAATTTATTTATATTAAAATATTAGATAAATAAAACGATATTATATCCATTAGTTTAAGTACTTTAAAAGCTTTTTTTTATATATATATTATATTTCCGATCAATCATTTATAAAATCACATTGTAATAGTATATTAGTGTATCTTGATATACATATGTATTATAAATTGTGTAATTATATTTTTATTTTTTAAGAATGGGTATAATGAATTAAGAGAATTATTACCACAATCAATGTCTTCATTAGGTTGTAAAACGACAAATGCATCTATTTTGTTTCGTTCATCAGATTACATTCAACAATTAACAGCAAAACTAGAAAACCAGGAAGAAGAATTATCAAAATTAAGATCAAAAGTTGCAGCTCTTCAAATGATAGCAAGTGAATATGAAAATCTTTCTATGGAAAATTATCCACAATTAGAAGAATCTCGTGATCAACAAGCATTAATAAGATTATTAGAAATGGTATTTGAAAGTTTTAAAAAAGATGTTGATACGAGTGATTATGAAAAATTAACAAAAACATTACTTGCATGGGTTGAGAAATTAGATTACAAAGTGAGTTTATGATTAAGTAGTTATATAAAAAACTTTTATAGTCAATATCAATTGAAGCTTTGGCACACCTGTATACAACTAATGCATAAAAATAATTGAAAAATTTTATTTTATAATAATACAGATAGAAAAAAAAACTGGTCGTGTAATAATAAAAAAGAACAAATTAAATCTCATGTTAGAAATAAAATTTTTCTTGCTACATATTTTTCTTGTCTTTTTTTATCATATGTATATATATGTACCAATTATTAATCTTACTTGAGAAATAAATGAAAAGAATATATATTTATAGTATTCTTTTATCATTATATTTATACATTCTGAATAATGTAATTATTCCACTATACAGTTGTCAATATGTCATTTTAGATAATCATAATTAAGGCAATCTTTCTTCATCATTAAATAATTTTACAAAGTTTCATCTCGCCTGGAAATATTATAAGTAAAATATCACTTGAAACATTTATATATCATCTTGTCATCAGTATTATCAGATATACAGTATAAAATCGTTATATGATTTATTTTTATCTATTGTTTTCTCTAAGAAAATATTAATTTTGATATGTTAATATCCAGAATTTTGTTTTTATCAATTAGACAATAATATTAACATACAAATTTTTTTTTTCTTTAAATCTAATAACACAATTAAACATTAAAAGTATATAAATAAACTTAGAAAAAAGTTGTGTTTACGTGTATATAAAAGTGTTATAAAAGGAAAAGATTATAGTTAAATAAAAGTATAATGAACGAAAAGAGTAGTATTATAAAGCCACATATAACACCAGGTATGTTAAAAAAAAGTTATTATTTTGTTACTATTATTGTATTATCTTTTTGTATTTCAATTATTATATAATTGTGGTATATTATCCTGTATAAATGCATTTTTCTTTTTAAATATTATTTTGACATATTGTACAACTATTTTTTATTAAAAAAAACTGCTTGATATGATTGATGTAAAATATTTATCTTTAGTTCCTTTATATGTGGAGCCTGATCATACTAAGATAGAGAAAGAATGTGCTTGGTTACAAGAATGTAAAGTTGAAGAAGTATTTCGAGAGGTAACTTTATTATATTTTTAATTATTTTTTAAAATTTAGTTGGAAATGATTGTTCGAGAGATATGTAAAAAATTAAACATATCAAATAAATTAGGAAATAAAATATTTAAAAGTGGTTCAGAAGATACTTCATCAACATCAAATTTTGCTTGTAATCAAAGTGAAAAACATTTATTGTTACCAGTACATGGTCCAGATCAATTAAGATCAACAATATTTTTGATAGGAGAAAATGTTTGTCAAGTTGAAGTATCATTTAAACATAATAAAAGTCCTGGAGGAGTATTTAGATCTAATGCTATATCAAATATACAATGGAAATTGCAACAATTACAAGATACAGGAAATTATTGCGTCAAAGCACATCATTTAATTATCAAATTATTGGAAAGAGTTACTGAAATAAAACTTAACAAACAATTTGGTGTTGAATCAGGAAAATTGATAAATAAAACAATTGAAGATGTATCAAATTATTTAACACTAGCAAGAAATTCTTTAACAATGCCAAGAAAGAAAAGTCTTATGGAATTAGATAATTTTCAGCCAACAAAATGTTTTCATCCACCATTACCTCAAGATTATTTATTATCTGTATACATATCATCAAATAAATTAATATGTGCTTCATATCAAGTAATTTCTAAACCTAATGGTGGTCAACAACTTTTAGTAAGTCAAGCAGAATGTGTTGTACCACAATTTACTGATATTCTTTATGTTCTTTCTGTAGCATACAATCAATTAACGCATTTAAGAAATTTAATGAGAGTATCTTTATTATAAACAATTATTTTAGAAAATAAAATTTATTGTATTAAAAATTAAAAAAAAAAAATAATAGCATTTTATTTGTTATATCTTTGTATTAGTCTATTTAGACTAAATTTATATTTCTTTTTTGGACAATAAAATTTTGATGTTGGAGGTTGTATTTTTTTTTCATTATTATTTCTATCAATAATATAAAGTATTTCATCTATTTGTGTATCTAATTTGTGAATTCTTTTTTTCTCTTTTGTCAATATGTTTTTATTAATTAAATTTTCTTCTTCGCAACTATAAAATTTACTGTCGTTTTGTAAATTTTTTCTTTTTTTCAATTCATCATCTATTTCTCTATTAATTTTTTTAGAATCTATTTTTTCTATAGGTAGTATATAATTTTTATATAATGAAATTTTATTTATTCCTCTTTTTTTTTCTCTATTATCATTTAAATATAGTGAATTTAATGGTGGTAATTTAAAATTTTTGTTAGATTCTATATATTTATCAAGTTTATCATAGTTAAAATGTTTTGACTTATTACACTCAATGATTGATGGAAATGATGAATAATAAAATACTTCATCACTTGTATTTTTGATATTATTGCTATCATTACATAAAATGTATCGTGATGGTGAATAATTATCGATGTCCTCTGTAAAAAAAAATTTCAATAATATTTTGATTTAAAAAAAAATACGATTATACCTTTTGAAAATGCATGTTTAATGTTTGGTGTTTTCATTCCTAAACGTGTAAAAAATGTTAAACTTTTACATCGTCTATTTCTATCTCTTGGTATATATGATGATTTTTGTGGTGAATTTAAATTTTCATAGGAATTTTTATATTTTCTTCCTCCTTTAGTAAAATATTCAATATTAGTATGTAATTTTGGCATTATAAAAATATTAAAAAATGTCAAAATAAAATTTACATCAGTTAAAAGATAAACATTATCTTAACAAGCATAAAATGTTCTACTTCAATAAACTACATTCTATAATTGATATAAAATTCAGAATATTTATTAACTTTGCCTCAAAAGTCTTTGTCTAGTTATAGAATAGTCATAAAAAGAGAGTAATGTAAAAAGTATAAACGCAAGACAAACTTTGTTTCTAGAAGAAATAAAATACAAAAAGTTAAGCATTGTTATAGGATAATTATTAGCATAAACAATTATTGTTTTGAAAAAAATCAATATAAAGCAAGTAACAATAATAAAAATATTTATAAAGTTATGCAGCTGTAGCAGATGGTTCACCATCCTTCTTTTTAGTACCACTAATGATATCGTCAATGCGAAGAAGCATTATACAATTTTCAATAGCTGTCTTTAATGCTTGAAGTCTAACTGTAAGAGGATCCCAGATATTTGCAACATTCATATCAACAATTCTCCCAGTTACACCATCAACTCCATAAGTCCAATTTGATCTCTTATTATCAGTAGTCTCTTGAGAATGTAAGAAACGAAGTTCAGTTGTTTGTTTTAAAACTTCCCCACCAACATGTTTACCACTGTTTTGAATAAGAACTTTTGGAATAACTTCCAATGAATCAGCAATAGCCATAAAAATGTTATGAACAAGTCCCTTTGTTGAAGCATGAGCACTTCTTAAAACACTTCCCAAAGCCATTTCATAAGCACCACCACCTGGAACAATCTTTGGATTTAATAAAAGATTTCTTACAACATATATAGCATCATGAAGATTTCTTTCAACTTCATTAATAATATCCTTTGATGGTCCACGAAGAAGAATAGTGGAGACGGTAGCTTTTGAAGAAGTTATATAAGAAAAGTATTCATCACCAATCTTCTTGATTTCAAAAAGTTCACAAATAGTACCAACATTCTCTTCGCTGAGGTCTTTCGTATCGTGACAAATTACAGCACCAGTAGCACGAGCAAGACGATTATTATCGGTTTTTTTTAAACGTCTTAAAGCTGTTATTCCAGCTTTGACTAAATAATGTTGAGCAAGATCTGAAATTCCTTTCTCAGTAATAACTAAATCAGGTTTTAAGGCAATTATTTCATCGCACATTTTTTTAACTTCAGCTTCCTCATGTTGAAGAACTTTAGTAAAGTCAGCTTCATTCATAAGTTCAAGAGCTGTTTGTGACTCTCCTTTTTTGTATTCCAAATTACAATCAAGAAGAAGAACACGTGGGTTTTCAATGCGTCTTTTCATTTTAGGATGTACAACATCTTTATTGATAACAACTCCTTTAAAAACTTTAGAATCTTCAATATTGCCACCAGGAACTTTCTCAATACGACAATATCTTTTGATATCAATGTCCTTTGTATTGCCATCAGAAACAGCAATAGTTTTAATAGCATTAACAGCAATATCAACAGCAAAATCCATGAAGTTATTCATCATTTTAGTATTGATACATGACTTGACAACTTGCCCGATTTCATCATTATTTTCAATATCAATAGTCTTTGACAATGTAGTATTGCTTTTCTCTATGATTAAATTTAAAGCTTCAGCAAAAGCTTTGTTAATAGTATTAGGGTGAATATTTTGATCTAAAAATTGTTCAGCTTTAGCCATTAAATCACCAGCTATTATAATTGTAGATGTTGTACCATCACCGGTTTCTTCATCTTGTGCACGAGCCATTTCTATGAAACTTTTAGCTGCCGGATGATTAACAGTAATTTCACGAAGAATTGCATTACCATCATTTGTCATTACTATTCCTCCCATTGGGTCCATAAGCATTTTTAACATTGCTCTTGGTCCAAGACATGTCCTGATACAACTAGCAGTAGCCTAAAAAATAATTAAATGGTAAAAGAAAATTATTTAATATAAAACATACTCTTGCAGCCATAATGCTACCTTTTTGGACTTCCTTACGATTATTCATTATTGAGAGATAACAAAAGAATAAGAAAAATTAAAATGTAATCCTAAAAGTACAAAATAAATAAGTTTGGTATTTAAATATTTATTAAAACTTAAAAATGCAGTGAAATATTCCCATTTGGAAAGATGAAACAAGGAGACTTTGGAAGAAAGTATATTACTTGGTTGTAGAAAGGCTATCTGGTAACTCTTTTGCTAGAAGGTTCGATATCTATCTTTCATTTTTAAGTTGATAATGCTATTTTATTTGTGCACTTGGTGAATGGCATTATGTATAATTGATTTCAATTAATTTAAAACAAATATTTTATTGTATTAATTAAAAAATTTATTTTGAAATTTATTTTCACAACAATTAAATGACTTGATAATGCACCTATGATTTTTAATAACACTGCAAAAAGTCACAAACAAAGTTTCAGAGAAAAAAAACTAGTCAATTAATGGGATGGAAAAAGTGCTAAGTTAAAAACAATTTTAGTAATGTAGAGAAAACTGTACCATTTATACATAAAAGTACTATATTCAAATTTATGATACAACACACACAATTCTTAATTTACTTAATAAAAATATTAATTTTAATTTCCACATAAAATGCAAATTTATCAATGATTACATAAAAAATTATGATAAAATTAATTTATTTTCTCTGTTAACTATAATAGACATTGGGAAGTAGAAAATATTTAAATATACGTATTTATACATAAGTATTCTGGAAGAAAAGTATACTAAAAATTTTGTACTATCAAAACTTTATTATTTTCCTTTTTGCTATAAGATCACAACAGTTAAAAAAATATTCATGGTTGAAAATTTTGTGCAATAAAAAATATAGCATTAAAAATAAGACCGCACATACTAAATTTACCTTAAGCTACCAGATCAAATATAATCATATTGGATAAATAATAAAAGTATTCTTTATACTATAGTCCTCAAAAGGGTGACATTATTTTGGTTTTATTATAAAAGAAGTAATTTTACTGTGTAATAGCACAACAAACGACACTCGTTTTTTTTTTGGTGATACTCGTTTGCTACTCACATTTACGTTTTATTTTTAATTTGTTCTTCTTCTGTTTTTTGAAGAAATTGTTAACAATGGATTTTTTAAAAAGTTTTAAAACTGGTGAAAAAAATTTAAAAAAAAGTAGTAAGTTTTTCTGTTTCTCAATTCTCTTATAGTTTTTTTATTTTTCTTTTTTAAGATTTGCATGATGAAAGAATTTCCAAACAAAAGAAGACTTATACTAGGTGGGTGAATAATGTACTACAGGATTGTAAAAGTAACCACCGCGTCAGAGAACTTTACGATGACCTTAGGAATGGAATCATACTCTCAGATATTGTCTATGCATTTACTGGTGTTAAATTAAAAACTAGTATACCACTATCGGTGGATGACAAAGCTGTGATGTCAAGCAATTTATCATTGGTGTTGGAAGCTATGAGGAACGATGGAGTAGACTTGGTAAATAACAATATTGGTGATATAATTGATGGTAAACCTAAAATTATATTAGGATTAATTTGGCAAATGATACTCCATTATGATATCAGGAGAAGTATTCAGTATCATCAAGAATTATCTTATTCTGATCCAGACCAGTCATTTTCTTCATTTGAAAATGGTTCTGTTAAATCTTATAAATCTAGTCCAACAAGTAAAATCAAAAATGTAGTAATGTCTCCGATAAATAGTTTGAAAAAAAGAAAAGAGAAAAAGAAGAAGACCATTGAAAGAGGACAATGTAATAAGATAATTTTGACATGGTTGGAAAAAGAAATTTGTATTCCATATGGAATCAAGATAACAAATTTTTCAAGTGATTGGAAAGACGGTGTTGCTTTTATGGCTTTAATTCATAGATTCTGTCCATCATTAGTTGATATGGATACTGTTAAAGTGTCACCACCTCATGTTAATATTTCAGAAGCTTTTAGATATGCGTCAGAGTGTCTTAATATAAAAAATATCTTAGAAGTAGAAGATGTTTTGTGTGATTTACCTGAAGATAGTGCTATAACATTGTATGTCTCTCAATTTATGGGAATTGATGCGTTACGAGTCAAAGAAGAAAATAAAAGCAATGTAAAAATTAATGAGGAGTTACAAAGTTCAGATGAGATTTCGTTATCAGATGATTCTGGTAATGTTCATGAAAACAATACAATTGTTGTTGAAAAGGTTGTTATTAGAGAAGAAGATATTGAGGAAGAAATTACCAAAAGACAGTTTCTTCTAGCTAGTGGTCCATTATCTACAGTAAGTGAAGAAAGTTGTGAGGATGTGTCAATGGACAGTTATTATCCAAGAAATACTTGCAAACCTACAAAGGATGTTGTCTATGAAGATGCCGACGTGTATCCAGTAGAGTATATCAGAGGACAAAATGATAGTTCTATGTTATCTTCAACAACAAATGATAGTGTCTTTGAAAGAAGTTCTTTTTCAAAAGATATTCAATCTAATAAGGGCAATCATTTGTTTAGTGAAAATAATAATTTGCCATCGTCATGTGACTATACTGAATCCTATGATCGTGGCTTAGCAAATATTTTTTCATCAATATTTGGTGATGGAACTTCACAAGATGATAGAAGCATTAACAATTTGGGAGACGTGGAAAGCGCTACGTGCTATGTTCAACAATTAACTTCTTCTGTAGGATTAGGTATGGAAATCTGTGAAAACAATAGTACATCTTTTAATTGTCAGTCAAGCGATGACTACGAAAGTGATGATGATGTTATCGAGTGTTGTCTAGATGAAATGTCTCCAGTTAAAAATAGGAGTTTTTTTGATGATTCTCAGGGGAGTAATTCAACATCAGAAACAGTAATTGAATCAACTACTTCTGTTAATTTAGACGTTGTTGAAACAGTAGAACATCTTGTAGATGTTGTTTCCTTATTATTGGATAATGAGTTGTCATTTAAACCTATGGATGAGATGATGGTTTCAACTGAACATTCTGATACGGATACTACAGAAATTGAAAATGAAGAACTCATAGAAGAGGACCTCGGATGTTGTGGTGATATTAATGTGATTAGTAAATTAGATAGTGTAAAGGAAACTAAAGAAAGATTAAACAGTAGATGTGAAGAAGGCGAAGGAGACAATGCATGTGAAGATAATTTGAGCGGAACTCATTCTCCTTCAGAAGACACTAATAATAACTTCCGTTTAATGTCATGGTTAATATCACCTATTGAGAAAGTTTATGAGATAATGAACGACAGTACGCCATTAGAAGGTCTAGATAGTTCATATCCAATTCTCAAAGCAAGAAGTTTGCAAGATTGCGACGCTGAACAAAATGTGGATGTTAGCTCCGAGGAACTAACTGGAAATGCTACACTTGATTTAAATACTTCATATTCAGTAGTAAATCAGTCTTTAACTGCTCCTGATAATACAGATGATCTGGAAAATGTAGGAGATAGAAATGATTTGACAGTTGGATCTCTTCTGGATAAAGTTGATCATGTAAAGAAATTGGTTGAAGATATAGCGTCTATTGTGCCACCAATCTCAGGAACTTCTGCTGTGAACAATGATTTAAGTAATAGCATAAACGGAGAATTAGTTTCATTAGATTTTCCTGAAAAGACGATTGAAGAACAAATTAAAGATTTGGCTGAGACAGCTAAAACGCTTTCTGATGCTTACATTGAAAGATTACAAGAAATAGATGAAAGTTCTGAATCAAGAACTAACAATAGTGAAGTTTCATCCAATGGAGTAGAAAGTTTTACTGACACAGAAACTCCGGACGATGAATATGAGGATTTACCACCACTTACATTTGAACATACAATTAAAATTCGTTCAGAATTTAATGGAAATGATATGGGTAGTAATAGTAAAACTGACAGTTTATCAAACAAGAATACAACTTTGAGAAGGAGATATACTACATTAAATGAAGTGGATTTAATTAAAGATTCAGATGAAAAGTCGGAAGGGAATATAAAGAATGATGATAATAAAGCGTCCATATCACAAGCCGGAGAGGTTCGAGGAACTAGATATTCATATGGCTTTTCATTGCTTTTACTTTTTGTAAGTTTTATCATACTTTACTTATTTTTATGGCATTTTTAGGTTTTGATACTGAGTCTTTTAGCTTATCTCATCTACGATTGTTCAACATGTTCCAGCAATTGTCATTCAACCTCCTCATCTTTATGTTGCATTTCATTTCAAATGAAACTTCATAAATTAAGAGGCCAAGTACCATTTTAAAAATGTTTAAAAAAAGTTTGGTGCTTATGGGTTAAATTCCTCAACATATACAGGGTTGTTCACGAAGTTTCCCTTATCAAATTTTAAATAGTATATATTCTTAACAACTAATTAGATTTTTTTAAATAAATGATATTAATTCTTAATTGTTTTACTTTTTTTTATAATGATGCAATAATGAGAAAGGTTTTTTTATTTTCATTATTTTAAAGTTAAGTAAATATATGGTTTTTATTCACTTGTAAAATATTTATAAAAGTAATTTTTGGTATCATTCACTTTCACAAGGATGTTTTTACTTATATATAATGTGTAAAGGAAGATTAAATTAATGAGGAAAATACTATTTTATTGCTGATAAGCCATTTGTTAAAAGTTTAAGAAAGTTTATTACTAAAATATTTTGAAAAAAAATTTGAATTTTGATTATTAATTGGAAATTTACAAGTAATTGAAACTTTTAAAAAATTACCTTTTTAACACATTAAATAAAAATTTTCAATACAGAATAAAAAAAGCTTTATTTATTAAAAGAAATATAATACTCTTTTAAGTGATAATCTATTTATATTTACTTACACAAAGAAGATATTTTATGAGATTAAATTTTTTTAATTCTAAAAAAAATGAATCATAAAAAATTAAGATTATTAGTGATTTTTTTTTGTACCAAAATGGTTTAAGAAAATAAAAAATAAATGTTTTTACTTCTGTTTTGAGCAAGTCAAAATTATTTCTTATTAATACAATCAAGTTGTCAAAAGATATTACTGTTAAAAATAAATACTTTTATTAATTGAAATTTATTTTGAATTTGGAATATACGATAATTTTCCTGTTATGTTTTACCTCTAGTTAATCAGAATAATGGTAAATTGAAAGTTTTTTTATTCTTTTTAAATAAACTACTAAAATACCTACAACTGAAGCCGTCACAACAAAAGTTCCTATGACAATTGTAGTAAATCTTAACTGTTTTAGTATTTCAATTTTTTTTCTCCAAATTATTAAAAATCAAATAACACTTTTAAATTTGTATGACTTTATGATCAATATGGGTTGCTATTAAAACTAACTGAAAAGCATTATGTACTAATATATGCATAAACTAATTTATAGCAACAACGATGACTGAAATTAAAAAAAAATCACAGCTATATTTAAAGATATTTATTTATATAGTGAATTTTACCATTAAAAAGAAAAGGATGTTCACTTAATTAAATTTAGTGTGTAGAAAACTGTTAAAAAATTGCGTTCATGTTATGCAAAATTTGATACGTACTTTTATTTGATAAAAAAAATTTTTAATAGTTATTTTTTAGTTAATTCAAAAAATAGTTTCAAACTTTAGCAAATTTATTCTTTATTTAATAAAAATCAAAATATTTTTAAATTGTATAATGTTCACAAAAAATTGGTTTCAAAAATAATATAAAATTTTAATAATTAAGTGTTATCATATTTATTCATTTATTATATATTTTTTGAATAAAAATGTTATATAAACATTTTTTTTAATTGGAAGTTTCTAGAACGTTATAAAATTTAGTGAATTTCAATTTTAATTTAACTAAAAAAAACCTTCATTTATTTAACATTTAAAACATATAATTTAGTTGATCTATTGAAGTCATAGAAAAATATGTATAATAAAAAAATAAAATAGATATATTCAATCATAATCATACTATTTCAAATTATATTTCTTTTTGAATTTATCTAAATTTCTATGTCAGTACAAAGTACATTTCTTAGATATAATAGCATAGTAATATCAGTTAACTTTAAAGAGAGTCA
Source organism: Strongyloides ratti (assembly GCF_001040885.1). Taxonomy (NCBI): domain Eukaryota; kingdom Metazoa; phylum Nematoda; class Chromadorea; order Rhabditida; family Strongyloididae; genus Strongyloides; species Strongyloides ratti. The sequence goes on along the minus strand of NC_037307.1, from coordinate 9,315,976 downwards.
TTTACATTATATCGTTTTTTTGCCTATAATTTGATAAAATATGAATATTATTTAAAGAAAATGATAATTTTGTTAAAAAATCTGAATAAAGAGAGAAAAATATTCAATTTTTTATCATTCGAAAAGTTATTAAATCCTCGTGTTTTTTAACAAAAAACAATTTACTATGTTTCTGGTTTTTAACCAATTCAAAACTCTCTGGCTGCTACTTCTGATAACCTTCACACGATGTGAAGGAAGTACTTATGGAACCTTCTTTCCTTCGGTTCCTAAGGAAATCAATCAAACCACATTTCCAGTTAACATCAATTCAAACTCTTCATCGGATGTAATTTTATTGAAGCTTCCAAGTCACAATTACAAACATGGACATCAAGAAGACGAATTTTTTGAAAACCCGAATATAGCTGAATTTCCATCAATAATTCGAAATGGAAATAAAACATTTTTATGGATACCTCTGGTATATAGCCTCTCTGGACCTCAAATAATTAATTGTGGAACTATTACAAATACGCACAGAAACGGAACGCTTCAGAAATTAAGATGGAAGTTCAATTTTAACTGGCAGCTCGCTCCAAAACCTTATATGATGGCAAAACGGGTTACAATAAATAACCAACTTCCAATTACCGAACAATGTGGCAATGATCAAAAAAAAATTTTAAAATTTACAAAGGACAAAACAGGGAAGATATTTCAACTCAACTTAGTTAATGATGAGTTGAAAACATCTGACGAGCTTCCACATGCAAACAAACTTTATTATCTGTTTACAATACCTGAAGATACTTATAAAAAGGAGATTGCTGAGCCTTGTATGATCTTAAGAGCTGTCAATGACAGACCACTAATGGTAATAAATGGTTACAATTCTACCCAAAAATCGCTCAACAATATAGACATTGATGTCATTAAATTTGACTATTTGGAAACGTCTCTTACAATTCAACTCCTTTTAAAAAATCAACCAAATTTAAAAGATTTCTACAAAAACGAAGAAATTTTAATAACCAAAGTTATTTTTACAAAGAATGGAGTTAAAGAAGTACCAAACTCCAACAAAACTACCAAGGGAACCTTCTCATTAAATGGATATGAGCTTTTAAAATTCTCCTATGATTACCCGTCGACTGGAAGCAACCATATGATAACGAAGATCTTCTATTTCGCACCACCACAAAAACATTATAAATTTCCATTGGAATATGTTCTCTACTCATCAAATGAGACGGTGGTCAGACCAAATTGTTCAATTAATGGATTCAGTTTTGGATACCTTTATTCAATTAATTACATTAATAAAAAGATAGTTAATCTAACTGAGTTGAATGCTAATGGAGTAGCAAAAGATGGTTTGTATCGTTCTGGTGATTTTGTCTTCACATCAGATCTTAAAGATTTCAATACAACTTTAGAATGTCTTTACAATACGCCTAATGGAGATATCACTTTAGTTCATTCGTTTTTACATAGTGACAAAGCAAGTTTTGAAGTAGACAAAGATGGAAAAAGATATTTAAATGTGGATGAAGATAAAGTAACTATAAATAAAGTTAAAAAATCACGATTTGAAGAATTTAAGGAAAAATTTGGATTGGCTGGTATAATTTTTATTTTTGTTGGAATCGTTATTATTGTTATCTTAATTATTATTGGTATCATTGGTCTGATTATGCTGAAAAAAATAAAATTGTATATTAGAAGAAGGAAAATGACATCTAAATATCCTAATATATTTGCATTGTGGAAAGAAGTATCAAATGCAAATTTGGAAGAGTATTGTAAAATAGTTCAAGACAAAGAATATATTCCGGATAAATTAAAAAATCAATCGTCTTCAATGAAAATAGAAGGTGATGAAGAGATGGATTTCGATACAGGTTCTATTTTCGATTCTTCCTTGGTCAAATGTTTTAAATCAATCTTTGGAGAAATAAGAGCTCATTGCATTGATGATGTCTCACCGGAAAGAAATTATATTATCTCTGATGGACCTACACCTGAAAGTGTAAAATATTTTTGGGAGTTACTTTACAAAGAGGATGTCGCAGTTGTTATTTCAATGATTTATCAAGATAATGATGAAGACCCAGAAACAAGTAATAAATTGTTATATTGGCCAGAAACAAATCAGACTTATGGAAATGTTACTGTTAAATTTTTGGAAAAACTCCCAACAAATCTTATAAATGTTAAAGTTTTAAAATTTAGCATGACTATGAAAGGAGAAAAACCAAAGGAACTAACACTTTTTCATGTTAGTTATTGGAAAGAACATACAATACCGAATACGGATTTGCATTTAACTAACCTATACTTAGAGGTTTCTGAATGTGCTGGAAATGGGAATGTTCTCGTTCATGCTTCACGTAGTGCTGGATCACGTGTATTCATATTTACATATTTTTGTTGTATTTTGGAAACAATGAAAACTGATCCTTCAATTTATAATCCAATGGATATTATAAAAGAAATTCGTGAAAAGCGTTATGGTGGAAACATCTCTTCTATGGAATATGCTTACTTATTGAAAGCACTACTATCAAATTTCTTTGACAACAAGATGTTAATTAGTGAAAATAATGAAAGAATAAATTTTGCCAATGAATATGAACATTATCTTTACAAGTTAGATGTTCATAAAGGTAACATGGATAGAAGATTCAAGCGTTTTTTACAATTTATTAGTGTTCTTGATGATGGAAAATTAAGAGAACTTTGTGTTCAATTTGATAAAATTGGAATGATGAATAATAAAGCACTTCTTGAAAACTGTAAAAATTTCTATAATGCTAATAAAGATGCTGATGATAAAAATCGTTACAATAACATAGAATGTCTTGATAAAACAGCAGTAAATATTAATGGATATGATTCTAAAGATATTCGTGGTTATATACATGCTAATCAAATGATCTATAAGTATGGTGATGAAAAGGAAAGAAAAATTATTATGTGTCAGGTAAGATATTAATAATAATTTAACTTTATTTAATGTATATTTTTTTAGGCACCACTACAGACAACAGTTGATGATATGTATGACATGATTTTTAGATACAAGATCGGAATCATTGTCGTACTTGTCAGTATAAAGGAAATAACGAAGAAAGATAAATGTTATGCATATTTCCCAACAAATGTTAAAGAAAAAAAATTAAGTAGATACACTGTCATGTTTATTGGTAAAAAAATTGATAATGAAAATCATATTATTGAATATGATTACACAATTTTGAATAAAGAAAAAATTTCACATAATTTTAAAATTCTTCAATACGTTAATTGGCCTGATAAAAGTAAGTTTATTTTAATAAAAAAAATTTTATTTTAATTATTTTTTTTTAGTCATACCTAATGAAAGTAAAACTATTCATGAACTGTACAAAAAGATTATAAATCTTGACAATAATTGTTATATAGCAATTCATTGTAGTGCAGGAATAGGAAGAACCGGAACATTAGCATTAGCTATTTATATGATCGATATGATCATTTCTGGTAAATCTTTCGATCCAATAAAATGTTTGGAAACACTTAGATCGCACCGCTATAAAGCAGTTCAAAATAAGATGCAATTTATCTTTTCATTATCAATTGTTTATGAACATTTTAAAAATAAGATAGATGAAATGGATTCTGAAGCTTACAAAAATTTTACAACAATGTCAAAAAAAATCTTTCGCGAACATAAACAATATAAAGGATAATAGTTTATAAAAATAATTTTAAATATTAAAAAATGTCTTATTGACATTATGTTTTGTCACAGATGTATAATCATAACATCATTTTATAACCATTTATTATTAATAAATTTTAAAATATAATTTGTTTTCATTTAAAATAATCACATACATTTGAAAAAATATATGAAACCAATAACAGTATTAACATTATAAAATTTATTTAATTTTATAGTTTTCTATTTTATATATTTTCTTTTTTTAAACTATAAATTCATAATAATTTTAAATATAAGACTAATAGATCATTTTTTAAAATTTTAAAAAATATTTTGTTTTTTAACATAAATATATGTTGTATCTTACACTTTTTAAATTAAAGTTTATTTCTAGATAACAGTTATTTTATATAATTTGTTTGAATCTTATGTTTTAATGTTTTTAGTACCAATTAGAATATAGAATTAGATAATTCTTAATATTACAATAAAAAATATTTATGGTTTTTTTTCATTAAAAAGAATTTTTTTCTGATTTGTTTAATGATACTTTTGTTTTATCTTTTGAAACATTTTTATGCCTTTTCTGCTGGAATACATGAAAGAAAAAAGATGTTATAAAGAGATTGTTGTTTAATTGCAAAATTTCATTTGAAAACTATCAAGAAGTTTTTTGAAAGAAAAATATAGAATAGGTAGAAAGTATATTAATACATAAAAATAAATCAAAGTTTGATTAAAAATTAGTGATTAAAGTTGCTTATCTTTTTGTCATTTAATACATTTTAACTAAGTTTTGTAATATAATTTGTTTAAAAATAATTAAAAAATATGTTTTTTTTGATAAATTTAATTTTTTGTATATGTTAATATCTATTATTGTTATCTTTACACATTCTTTATTTATTTGATTTTTAATTTATAATATTAATAAAAATTTAGTTATGATATTTTTTAAAGTTTTAAAATTTTTCATAATTTTAAAAACATTGTATTGTTTTTATACACAATAGATTAATAATCTATAATGATATAAAACCAGAAATCTTATTAGTCTGTTGCAACAATATTCTAAAAAACTTCGGTTTTTAAATTTTCTAAATTTTTTTATAGTTTATGGTTTTGAAAGACATTAATTTGAAATTATCAAATTACTAAAATATATGTTTATTATCATTCTCCATATAAAGCTGAACATAATGATTTCTTGTAAAACAGAATAGTTTCGGTTTTAATATTAACATATAAATTATTATAAGAAATAGCATAAACTTTGAACTCTTATTTTTTTAAATAAGTTATAAGAAAAAACATTAAAAATGATATTTAGTTAAATGATATTAGTCATGTTACATTATTTCTTATCTATGAGATGTTATATATCAATCTTAAAAAATGTGTAATAATTAAAAATATTGTTAAGTACCATTTTGTTAAAAATATTCCTTAGAAAATATTTGTCTTTCTTGTGCTTTTAAAAATTAGCATAATTTACTTAAAAAAATATTTCTAAAATCACATCATTGAAACATTCTATATAAGTTAATTCTGATAAAACTAACTGTAAGAATTTTTATTGTTGCTACTTAATTAAATGAAATTAATAATATTATTTCAAGTTATAGTTATACTATTTCTCAGTTATGTACAAATGAGTTAGAAATCTATGATGATAATATTTCTCAATTAAGTAAATTTTAATATTTATCGAAAGAATTTTTTTTACATGTAGTGAATTTTTGGAAATTTTAATTTACATGACAATTAAGAAAAAAAACTTTTTTCAAAGCAACATTTACCGTTATAAAATGAAAAATGATATATAAGTACATATATTTTCATCGTTCTAAAGATTCTGGCTTTGATTTTATCACTATGTTTCATGAGTCAAAAAATGAATTTTCGTTTCATGTATATAATATTATTTAATGACTTTTGTATTATTCCATTTTCCTTTAAAATATAAGCCATAAGGTATATTTTTTAACTAAAAAAAAAGATAAGGAAGTTACTAAAAAAAGAAAATAATTTATATTCTGATTAGTATTTTATGTATAAATGATTTTTTTCCTTACTAATAAGTTTTTTTTTTTTTTGAAAATTTAAATATAATACATATGTATAATATCTTCAAAAATTACAATGTTGATTTAATAAAATTTTTTATACTAAAATAACAAATAAGTAAAGAAAAATAAGTAATTAAAAAATTTTTTTAAATAAAAATGGAAAAAAAAACTTTTTTTTGGAAATTGAATATGCTACTATAGTCATTCGATAGTCCATGAAACGGGATGAATTTTGAATATAATCAACAATATTCGAAAATTGAAACTTCAGGAGTTATAGGGATTCAAAGTTGAAGGGGGAAATTGTGGAATATTTTTTTTAAATCTCGATTTTTATGATAATATTATAAATTTTAAAAATAAATACTTTTTTCTAGATCAATTTTTTACGAGAAATTCATTAAGTCTATTTATATCTTTATAGGACTTTTAAAAATGAAGATATGATAAGAAATATGTATAAAAAATGGTTTTAAGAATCTATCGATAACTCAAGTAAATGAGGTCCTAGAATCATGAAATTTGATGCGCTGGGTTTCTTTCATAATTTAAGCTATACCCTACGTTGAAAAGTTTTTTAAATTTTCAACCGTTCTTGAAATATTATGTTTGATACTTTTTCGCGCGTAATCCATTGTAATCATTTTTTTATATCTCAAAAGTGGTTAAAGGTATAAAAATATTTTGAAGGTAGACCCCATATGAAAACTCATTTGAAGACGATTGTAGAAATCTGATTGCATTTATCTTGATTTTGAAGCGAGATATGAACAAAGGCGGAAATTTTTCAAAAATATTCATTGTACTCTACTTTTCAATATCTCAACAAATACTTATCCTATGAAGATGGGACTAGTTTCATTCGATTTCTATTCAAAAGTAGGTCTAGAATATTAATTTTCATAGCTATAGCATTTTTATTTTCAGAAATATAAAAATTGGCTGAAAATTTCCTAGATTTCCGACTTTACCGCTAAAAATGTGAACAAAGAAAAGCAACTTTTTTTGGAAATTGAATATGCTATTATAGTCTTTCGATAGCTCATGAAACGGGATGAATTTTGAATATAATCAACAATATTCGAAAATTAAAACTTCAGGAGTTATAAGGATTCAAAGTTGAAGGGCGAAATTGGGGAATATTTTTTTCTAAATTTCGACTTCCATGATACAATAAGATATTAAAAAAAAAAAAATATTCTAGATCAATTTTTTACGAGAAATTCATTAAGCCTATTTATATCCTTATAGGACTTCTAAAAATGAAGATATGATAAGAAATATGTTTTAAAAAAAGTTTTAAGAAACTAGCGATAACTCAGGTTAATGAAGTCACAGGTCCATGAAATTTGATGCGCTGGGTTTCTTTCATAATTTAAGCTATACCCTACGTTGAAAAGTTTTTTAAATTTTCAACCGTTCTTGAAATATTATGTTTGGTACTTTTTCGCGCGTAATCCATTGTAATCATTTTTTTATATCTCAAAAGTGGTTAAAGGTATAAAAATATTTTGAAGGTAGACTCTATTTGAAAACTCATAAGAAGACGATTTTAGAAATCTGATCGTATTTATCTTGATTTTGAAGCGAGATATAAACAAGGGCGGAAATTTTTCTAAAATATTCATTGTTCTCGACTTTTCAGTATCTCAAGAAATACTTATCCTATGAAGATAGGACTAGTTTTATTCGATTTCTATTCAAATTTTGGTCTAGATTAATAATTTTCATAGCTACAACATCATTGTTTTCAGAGATATAAAAATTGGCTGAAAATTTTCTAGATTTCCGAATTTACCTCTAAAAATGTGAACAAAGAAAAACAACTTTTTTTGGAATTTGAATATGCTACTATAGTCATTCGATAGCCCATGAAACGGGATGAATTTTGAATATAATCAACAATATTCGAAAATTGAAACTTCAGGAGTTATAAGGATTCAAAGTTGAAGGGCGAAATGGTGGAATATTTTTTTGTAAATTTGAATTTCTATGATAATATTGTAAATTTTAAAAATAAATACTTTTTTCTAGATCAATTTTTTACGAGAAATTCATTAAGCCTATTCACATCTTTATAGGATTTGTAAAAATGAAGATATGATAAGAAATATGTTTTAAAAAAAGTTTTAAGAAACTAGCGATAACTCAGGTTAATGAAGTCACAGGTCCATGAAATTTGATGCGCTGGGCTTCTTTCATAATTTAAGCTATACCCTACGTTGAAAAGTTTTTTAAATTTTCAACCGTTCTTGAAATACAATGCTTGGTACTTTTTCGCGCGTAATCCATTGTAATCATTTTTTTATATCTCGAAAGTGGTTAAAGGTATAAAAATATTTTGAAGGTAGACCCCATATGAAAACTCATTTGAAGATGATTGTAGAAATCTGATTGCATTTATCTTGATTTTGAAGCGAGATAAGAACAAAGGCGGAAATTTTTCTAAAATATTCATTGTACCCTACTTTTCAATATCTCAACAAATACTTATCCTATGAAGATGGGACTAGTTTCATTCGATTTCTATTCAAAAGTAGGTCTAGAATATTAATTTTCATAGCTATAGCATTTTTATTTTCAGAAATATAAAAATTGGTTGAAAATTTTCTAGATTTCCGACTTTACCTCTAAAAATGTGAACAAAGAAAAACAATTTTTTTTGGAAATTGAATATGCTATTATAGTCATTCGATAGCTCATGAAACGGGATGAATTTTGAATATAATCAACAATATTTGAAAATTGAAACTTCAGGAGTTATAGGGATTCAAAGTTGAAGGGGGAAATTGGGGAATATTTTTTTGTAAATTTGGATTTCTCTAATAATATTGTAAATTTTAAAAATAAATACTTTATTCTAGATCAACTTTTTACGAGAAATTCATTAAGCCTATTTATATCTTTATAGGACTTCTAAAAATGAAGATATGATAAGAAATATATTTAAAAAAAGAGTTTTGAGAATGTAGTGATAACTCAAGTTATTGAAGTCACATCTCTATGAAATTGGATGCGCTGTGCTTCATTCGTAATTTTAGGTATACCTTACGTTGAAAAGATTTTAAAATTTTCAACCGTTCTTGAGATATGAAACCTGGTACTTTTTCGCGCGTAATCCATTGTCATCATTTTTTTATATCTCGAAAGTGGTTAAAGATATAAAAATATTTTGAAGGCAGAGCCTATATGAAAAGTCATTAGAAGACGATTGTAGAAATCTGTTTGCATTTATTATGATTTTGAAGCGAGATATGAACAGAGGCGGAAATTTTTCTAAAATATTCATTGTTCCCGACTTTTCATTATCTCAGCAAATACTTATCCTATGAAGATAGGACTAGTTTCATTCGATTTCTATTCAAAAGTAGGTCTAGAATATTAATTTTTGTAGTTTTAACATTATTTATTTTAGAGTTTTGGAAATTGGCTGAAAATATTCTAGATTACCGACTATACCTTAAAAATTGTGATAAAAAAACAACTTTTTTATTGGAATTTCAATTTGCAATTATAGTCATTTGATAGCTTTTGAAATGAGATAAATTTTTAAAATAATTAACATTGGCTTTATTTTAGAGTCACATATGTATTTGAAATTTTTTTTAAAAATTTGAATATTAAATATATGTATATATTTTTTTAAAATTATAATGATGATTATATATAAATTTCAATCTAACAAATTTAATAAATACTTAAATAAAGTAAATGATTTTAAAATTTATTTTTTTATAAAAAGTTTAACAAAAAATCTACTACCAATTTTCCTAATGTTATTTTTATTTATTTATATAATAATTTTGTTTATTTATGTTAAAAAATTATCTCTAAAACTTTTGTTGAACTTTTTTTACTGTTTATCAACTATCAAATGCTCAAATTACTATATATTTAATTAATTTTTTAAAACCTTTTAAAATCTTTTATTTATTTTATTTTATTTTATTTTATTTTATTTTTTATTAATTTAGTAGTCATTGACTCTAAAAGAGATTCGTAATATTTTATGACATAAAATTTTTGAACTCAAAAAACATGATTATTTATAAAAAGTAAGAATTCATAATAATTTTTTGTTTGTATCAAAATGATGTAAAAGTATCAAAGATAAATGTTTTTTCTTCTGTGAAGTATCAAAATTACAAATTTATGTTTTTCATTAGAAAATTTTCCAAGTCATATTTAAGGTAATTTTTAAAAAAATTAATCAAAAGACATTTTAATATGACTTTTATTAACACATCTCGCATAGGAATTTTTTTTTCTTAATCTAATAATCGAAGACTGATACAAATCTTGAAAATATAACTACTTTCATAAAAAATTTTAGGAATTTTTTTTAACATGAAGGTGCTGATCTAGAAATTTGTAATAAAGATATAAACGATTTTAAAATACGATATACTATAACTTCATAAATAAATCCAATTTTTAAAAGTAACCTTAAAAATGTAAATATAGGTAAGAAATTATAATAAAGTTTCATAGTTCAATAATAATAAATTTAATTTTATATTTAAAAATCTTAATAACACTTTAAAAAATAACTATATTAAGATTCTGATTTAAGATTTAGTTTAAAATATAATTTAATACTTATTTGCGAAAAGATTCATTAAAAAAATCATGAAATTTATGTATTTTGACACAAACTCAATTTTTTTATATAAAAATTAATTATAACAATATTGTAAATTGTAACATAATAAAGTATTCGTATTATATATTTATTTTTTATATTATGAGTCATTCTTAGATAAATTAAGAAAATCTTAGATATATTTTAAAATTGCAATAAATTTTGACTGTAAAATCTGGTTAAAAAGTCATATTTTATTATATAATTTTTTAAATTTTATAATATATTTGTATGTCATTATCTTTTAACATCAAAAAAATGTAAGGTAAAATGATACAATTAACTAAGTAATTTATTTGTTTATTTCAAATATTTTATATAAATTGAAAAAAAAGCGATTGACAATTTGTTGAAACATGGCATTTTTCAGAAATGTAATTTCAATTGAAAAGTTGTATGTTAATAAAGATTTTTTAAAATTTATAATAAGAAATTATTGTTACTAAAGATTTAATATAAGAAACTATATAAAGAAATAGAAAATAAAATCTGCCATTTTTAAATGACAGGAATCTAATTTATAAATACCAAAAAAAAAATTTTCTAAATAAATTTAATGCATTCTTATATTCTATCATTTTTTGTATTTATTTATTTTTTTTGTATTATAATAATACTCTAGCATACTCTTAAATGTTTGTAAATTTTTATTACTTATTGAAATAAAATAAAAATAAGTTGATGATATGACAAATGTATATTATATTTAAAAAGTTTATCGTGTTAATCATTAATAATGAAAAGAATTTTTGTAGTTGAAATGTACAACAACTTTCTTTTTTTTTTTTTAATTTATCTTTAAAATAAATAATTGAAGAACACATATAATGATAAAAGAGTTGAAGTATTTTAAAGTTATGTTAACATTGATAGTAATTTATTTTAATTGAAAAATTTTTTGAAAAATTTATATTATATTAAAAATTTTACCTAATTACTAGATAATAATTTATTATCTTAATATATTTTTAGAAGAAAAAAAAAGGGAAGATAAAGTTATTAAACAGTGTGTATAATAAATCAAGTATAAAAATGTTTGTTCGTTATATGTTTTGTAAGTTTTTATTATTTAATTAAAAATTTTTTATCAAATGTAATAAAAATATATATAATTTGCTAATATATTAATTTTCAAGGAAATTTATTTATATAATAAAAAATAAATTTCTATATTTTAAAATTTAAAGGTTATTTGATTCTTCTTTTGTCAGTGAAATATAAGGTATCCATATATACAAATAAATAATTATAAATTATAGTTTAAATTTCCGCCAAATTTTTATTTTATTTCCCTATTAATAAGGAAAGAAAATGAAAAGTTAAGTTTTTCTAACAAAGTATCTTTGTGTACAGATGCTAGTAAAATTTATCTGATGGTAAAATCAAATAAAAATAAAGGTTTATAAATATTTTTAATCATTAAGACAGTATTTTGCACTTAAAGAATTACTCTTAAATAAATCTATTACATTCTTATATGTGTATTTTTTTTTAACTATAACATATTTAAAATATAACTAATTATAGTAATATCAATTATAATATTATTAAAATAAATAAAGACTGAAAAAATGTATTTTTATTTTATTAACAAACAATATAACAGCTATTCATTTTTAATAAAAATAAATCATACTCACAATTTTATTTTACAATGTTAATTCAGCTACATTTGTATATATATATATATATTTAAAGATACACAATTATTATCCATATTATCTTTTATATTATAATTGATGATTCTCCTATATTTGACCATATATATTTAAAAAAAAATTTTTTTTATTTTTATTTTTTTTATTAACAATCTATAATACCAAATTAATCTTTTCTTTCTTTTTTTTTTGGTTAATTTTAATGTTTATAAAAAAATATATATTGTTAAATTCTTATCTTTGTTGTTAAATTAGAATGTACTAAAATAATTTTTGCAACATTTCAGTTTCCTTTGTCAAAAACCATTATTTTTACTATTATTTAAATTCTATTTTCTTTTATATATTAACACACAATTATTTTTTTTAATATTAATACATTATTACTATTATTTTAATCTTTTTTGCTATTCTTAAAAGTTATACTAACAAAAAGTATACATTTTTTATTGTGTGAATTATACATAAAAGAAAACATTATTTATTTTTTTTTTAAAGTCAAAAAAAAAAATAAATTATGGAATGGCATACTCCTAAGTATGTTATAACATCAATGAAAAAATCACTGACAGATGAAGATTCAATATCTATTTTTGATAGTAAAGTTAGTAACATAAGAGGTTAGTTAATTATATTTTTATTACATTGATATAAGTAAAAATAAATAATTATAAAATATAGTAAATATATATTTAAAAATATAAAAAAAAAATGCAATCTATATATGTGTTGAAATTATCATTCATAATATTATATATATATATATATATATTTATAGTTTTATGAAATATAATAATTATAAAATTGATATAAAAAATAGCAATTTGGTGTTTAGTTTCTTATTAATCAGCTTATAAACAAAAAGAAATGATAATATAATAATAATAATTGTATTTAAAAAAAAAAGTAATATCCTATTGTTATATTTTGGTAAAAAAAATTGTCATTGATAAACAATGATTATTATTTAAAAACTACTTTATTATTAAATAAAAAAAAATTTTTTTTAAAAGATTTATAAATGATATATTTAAATATTCAAATGAATCATTAAATTATAACTTATAGAATTAATATGAATTATATAAAATGTTGTTTGATATATATTGAATAAAAGAGAAAATATAATATTATGCTTGAATTGTTCTATATAATATTATTCTTCAATAATATTAATTCAAGTATAAGCATCATACATATGGAAATTAACATACTACTATTATCTATTGAACTATTTCTCACCTTTTTATTACATTCCATTATCTTCAAAATATATAACTATTACAATAATGTTATAGATTACATTTAACATACTATCTTTAGTATGTACTAAACCACTAAATATGACGTTTGGCTAATATCATTCAACTAAAAATGAATGGCAAAGTATAGTGAAAGTGTAGAGTTAAACATTCATATTAAGTACACATATATATATAACTATATTTATAAATAATATAACTTATATTATTATTTAGATTCTTACTATAAATAATTTACATTTCTTTTTTTTTTTGCAAAAAAATTAAATATATTTTTTTTTTATTAAATAATATAAATTTTTTTATTTCAATTAAATTTTTATATAATTGTGACAGTATTATTAAGATATATAAATCATATTTAATCTTTTATTTATGTTTCAGATTATATTAAAAATGTTTATAGTAACTTTAGAAGTAATAAGATTCTGTTTATAAAACAAATATCTAATTGTTCTGTCAAATTAAGATATACTAACTAATTTACTTTAAATCTTCCTTAAATATAATGTAAATTAAATAGATTAAAAAAATATTATATTAGAAAATTATCATAGACAACATTTAATTTTATATAATTTTTCATTTTAGTATTTTATCAAGTTACTCACAATATAAATATATTTATTTTATAATTTAATAATATAAAAATAAACCTTTTATTAATTTTTATTTTTTTTTATTATATATATAAAAAAATATATAAAATATTAGGCAAACATATTATTATTAAGATTTTATTTATTTTAAAAAGAAGTATTGGTTGTATATATCTTATGAGTACATTCTTTAGTTAAACTTTAACATACTCTTATTTATATATTATAAGAATCAGTAACAAATTTATATATTTTTATCATATTAATTAATCATCTTTGTCTAATTATATATAGAAAAAGACCTACCGTCAAAAGGCATACTATAAAAAGATAATTTATTATTAATAAATGCCCTTACTATTATTTCTACAACTTGATATAAATCAAAGCTATAATATATCATATATTTTATCTAATCATATACAAGTTTATAAAAAAAGAAAAAATTTAAATACTTTTTAATAAATTTTATTTATTAATTAATCACTTATAAAATATTTGTCTAAAAATATATAATGTCTAAAAGGCGTATGCCATGTTGTTGTATACGAAATTATAAATGTAAGTTTAAATATATATATATATATATATTATAGAGAGAAAGATACCAAAAATTTCTTATACATATATAGATTAAAAATAAAATAAAAATATAAACAAGGCAATAAAAAAAAAAAAATTTTTTTTTTATTTTAATGTATCGTTGTTTTTTTGATAATTAATTTTGTTAAAAATAATATTAATAAAAAATTTTTTTAATTTTATTTAAAAAAAAATTAAAATAATAAATATAAAACTTTATGATTAATTATTAAAAATTTTTATTTATATAAAGAGGGGATAATTTTAGTGATTTCCCTTTTAACTAATCCATAAAAATATAAAATAAGGGTATATAATGTGCTACACAATCGATTTATAACTCTATTTATGTGAACATATATGCATATATTTTAAAAATATTATTTGAGGCTTTCCAAAAGAACTAGTTGTAATATTTTCTTTCTATTATTTTGATATTTTTAAAAATAAAATATATTTTATTGTAATAATAACAGTTAAAAATATAAAATATATTGAGGGTAGAAGACAATGAAAGTACAATGTGTTTACCTTTAAAATAAAATTTTCATTTTTATTCATTTTTCATCTTCTATTTCATTATATATACAATTTTTCTATTTTAATATTTGTAAGGTATTTCCTTACGAAATATTTTTGTAACAATAAAATAATAATAATTTGTTTTATCTTTTTTTTATTATTTTTTTTTAAATTTTAATCTTAAAAAAATAATAGTTAAATAGAATAAAGTTTATTTTAATATAATAAGTTATAAATTTTTAAAAAAAATACTTATTATATCATTTTATTATTTTTTTAAATAACTGTAAAAAAATGTTAGCAATAAATAATATGGAAAAAGTTTTTTTTTCTTTTATCACTCGATTTAAACAAGATTTATTATAGAAGAAAAAAAAAGAGTTTTAGTAGTTTGATGTATTAATCATTATAATTACAATCTAAGAATAAAAAAAAAAATATCTACCATATTTTGTAGTAATACTAATAGTATATATTTCATAACAATATTATTTTCATTAGTAATTTCCAATTATATTGTTTAAAATTAAATTATTCCCAGTTAGTCATTTGATATAAAATGATATGTTATCAAAAAATATTATTGTAAATATAGGTAACTTGTTATCAGTATTTTTTTTTTTAAGAATATCAATTTAACACTTAAATGATTTATAGCTTTTTTTTTAAAAAAGATTACTCAATAAATTTTGTTACAAAAGAATAAAAAATAGTTCTCAAAAATATTTTTATAATATATAGTTTTATGTTTACATATATATATATATACAATATAAAACAATATTGTTATTTTTAACAAATTTATCCTTTCTTCATTTTTATTTTTAAAAGTATATATTATATAAATGCCTTTGTTTTAATTGCAAGCAAAAGAATAATTACAAAAATTGTGTTATAATTATTTTTTTTTTATAAATGAATGTTTTGTTATGAAATATATTAAAATTTAAAAAAGTTTTCTTTAATTTGTATTAATATTGTATTATTAAGAATTTATCTATTATTGTTATTATAAAAAGTCTTATAAATATTATATATATTATTTATGATGTACTTTTTGTTTGGTACATTATTTAATCAAATGATAAAATTGTTAAAATTCTTTTATATATTTCAGACATCTTCTTTACCTTTAAATATATATAATATCATATTGAAATATAATTTTTTTTATTTAATGATATTTTTTTTATAGAAATATTCATAATATATATATTTTTTAAGTTACTTTAATTTATATTTATAACATGATTCTTTTTTTATTAATTAAGTGGATATTTTTTTTTTAATATAAATTAATTTTATCTAATCAACTTACTCCAAATGATGCGTTGATAATTTTATAAAGTCAGCTATCCAAAGTTATTTGAATTAATTTTTTATACAATAATTTATTTTAATCAACAATAAAATTATTTTATAAAATACAAGTATACATGCATTTTGTATTTACTTAGAAATTTTTAAGCTACTAGTTTCTTTAAATTTTACGATATTTTCTTAGAAAAGATAAAAAAAAAAAATTTGTTTTAAATGATGGATTTAATTATTATTTATCTCATTGTGATAAAATATTTTTTTTTCTATTAGTTATTTTATATAAATCAATCTTTATTACTAATAAAAAAAAAAGTATTTTTCAAATTATAATGCAACAATTGTTTATAAATATTTTATAATATAATAATATTAAAAATAAAAAAAGATTGCATGAATTTGATATATTCTTCATAATTATTAAATACATTTTGATTGTCAATTTAACTAGAAGTTTATATTAAAAATTTTTTTTTTTTAAAAAAAGAAATTGCTTGTTTATTTTATTTTCATGTACTTTCCATCTGTATTAAAATATTGTATTACTATCCAACTATCTTCTTATTTATCAGATATAATTATTTGGAGCAATTATTGATTTTTAAAATAGTTATATTGTAAAAATTTTTACTTGAAATATATTTGTAATTAAGGATAAATTTTAATTAACATAATATAAGTTATATTAAATAGTTAAAACTATTGATATATCTATATAGTACTGATAAAATTTACCAAAAACAATTATATTTTTTTATATTCTTTTTTAAGTATATACATTTTTTTACTATTTTAAAATATGCTACTGACTCATTATGAGTCACACTTTTTTAGGGCAAAAATGTCTACTAACTGCTATTTACTAGATGCATTTTATCACTAAACATCTTTTCACTCCTTTTTATATTTATATTTCATTTAGCAAGTAAACATTTCATCTTAACTATTTTTATCATACATTTTTTTTTATCATTTATTTTAAATTTTTATCTTATTTATGTTTCATGATTTTATTATATAATTTATTTTATAACATAAAATTTAAAATATATATATTTCTATTAAGTTATTATACTTTTATTTTTTTTGTCATGTAATTAAAGATAATTTATTTCTTTAGTTAAGAAAAGTGTGTACAAAGTTTCTTTTATTAGTTAGATGAATTGTTTAATGTTAATGTATAATAATTATATAAAATGCCATTCTAAGATATATGTCAACAGTTATAGTATCTTATATATGTTCCTGATTTTTCCCTCTTAAAATTATTATTACCTTATTAGAAATAAAGAAGGTGTCTGTTTAGATGATGCATACTTAGTTTGTTCTCTAAAAAAGTATTATAATTAACTTTTCTTATTTTTTTTTTTTAAAATCATTATTATATTAATAGAATTTTATTTATTTGGCCTAAAAATTAACTTAACAATGTTAATTTTTTAACTTGCTCTTTTATTTTATCATATCTATTACTAAAGTTAGTTTTATGTTATAAAATCCACTTCCGGATATGTTATTGTGTATTTTTAATACATCTTAAATATATTTAAACATGTTCTTTGGTTAATGAAATAACATATATTTGAAAAATTTTTAGTTGGTGATATCAAATGTTTCATTGTTTTCCACAATAGGGGGGAAACCTCTTTTTTACTATTTAAAATATTTTACCAATACAATGTCTACTTTTAAATTTTATTCTAATATTAAATATATTTTTAACTCAAACATTGAAAAGTTTAAACTTTGCTTTTTATCATCCCATTGATCATATTAAAAATTTTATTGAATGTATAATTTTTATGTTTTTTTTTTACAAAGAAAATCAGTTTTTAAAGATGAGAAAAGTACAATGAATAGGATAATAAATATTTAACAGACAAATAAAATTTTTCTAAAATCATTTAGAAAATTATTTTTCTTTAATTTGATTTAAAATACCATTTAATCTATTGTTGTACTTTTGACATCCCTTACAATGAAATAAAAAATGATTAATATAAATTTCTATAAATTTTTTATCATTTTAAATTTAACAATTAGAAGATAACTTTTAAAATAATAGTAATTTTTATTTATTAAAGTTTTAAATATTTTGATATAACAAAAGTATATACAGTTATTATGTATTAAGATAGTTTCCTCTATCTTATATTTGCAACCCTTGAAATTATTTTAAAGTACTTATAATATGTTAACATTTTTATGTTCTATGTAAAAGTATAAGAATAATAGTTAATAATAAAACAGTCAAGTTATCTTAAAATTTAATAAAAAAGTATTTTTCATGTAAGTGAAAAGATTATAATTTAGATATTTTATGATTTATTTCTTTGATATTTATCTATTATTAAATAATAATCTATTTTTAATTTATTTTACATTTAATCAATTATATAAATTTTTTAAAAATAAAAAAAAAAGATAAAATTTGAAGATACATATATTGGTTAGTAATATAGTTCTTATAGTTTTGAGGTAAAATTTCTTTTTGTAAAAAGATATGTCTAACACTTCATTTTATTGACAAATGAAACATTTACTATTCATAAAAATTTTTATTATTCTTTTATTAAATTCACATGTAATGATAGTATCATAATATTTTTCTTATCATCACAAGGAATTATTTTGTGTGGTAGTTTATCTTTATTATATTTAATTACAAAAATTTCTTCTATTTATTTTGTTATTCTCACATTTTTTTTTATTGGAGAATCAATTTAATATTATATTTTTTTTTCTAATTTGTAATTATATTATCTAAATTTATTATTATCATTTTTTGGTATTGTTTTTATTTGTTAGATTTCAAAGACTATCTTCTATTTATCATTATAAATTAATAGTAATATATTAATGTATTATTACTTTATTATTTATATTCTTTTTTTTTTTTACTTTCTATTTGTCATTCAGTTTTTGATTTATATATTTTTTAAATCAAAATTGTTTTGTTTTAGCTATCGAATTGAAAAAAAAAGGTTAACAAAATTAGAGTTGTAAAAGAAACAACGATACTTACAACAATAAAAGTTGTCTTAAATAAAATTATTAAAATAAGTAATAAAGCGCTACCTGGATCGCGAAAAGTCCAGTGAATAAAAACAATTTAAAAAAAAATTGTTACTTAAATTTTGTTTAAAAAAAAAAGTTTTTAATGAAAAAAGCTGTACAAAACTTTTTTTCTCCCGTCTTACGCCATGTTTCAGATGAACATGAAAAGACACAAAAAAGTACATTTACAAAATGGATAAATTTTCATTTGGAAAATGTAAGTTTAAAAGTAATTTTCAACATATAATATATTTAAATAATTTATATTTTAGCATTCATCAGCTTCTCGAGTTGGTGACTTATTTGAAGATCTTCGTGATGGAGTGTTGTTGTGTAAATTAATTGAGGTGTTGACTGGTGAAGCATTGTCGGTGAATATGAGTCGTACACCTAAACGGGTTCACTTCATTTCAAATTTAACAACAGCACTTTCTGTTCTTAAAAGGAGAGGACTTGATTTGATTAATAATAATCCAACTGATTTAGCTGATGGAAATCCTAGAATTGTACTTGGTTTAATATGGCAGATTATTTTACATTTTCAAGTAAGTTATTTTACAATATTACAATATTATTATATCTCAAAGATCATATTTAAATAGTAATAAATTTATGTTTGTTAAATACTTAAAATAAATCTTATAGTTATTAGGAGGACGTATGTCATAAACATATTTTTCATTGAAATATTAATAATCATAAATTATTTTTATTACTTTTTTTGTAGATTGAATCAAATTTACGTCAATTACATGATTTGCAAGGGGAAATGGTTCCTTCTACTTCTAAACAAACTACTTCAATTAGAAGAAATTTCCGTGAAGGGCTTTCTCCACAAGTTGGAAGAAGTAGTTCTACTTTAGAAACAACACCCAAAAAATCACCTTCATTTTTGTCTAGAAGTAGTAAGACACCAATTGATAAAGTTATGTTAAAGTGGGTTCAATCTCAAATTGGTCCAGAATATGGTATAAGTGTAACTGATTTTGATAAGTCATGGAGAACAGGTCTACCATTTTTAGTTTTAATTCATAAAGTTAGAAAAGATTTAGTTGATATAGAAAAGGCTAAAAAACAATTACCAAAAGATAATATTCAATTGGCTTTTTATTTGGCTGAGAAACATTTAAATATAAAACCCCTATTGGATGTTGATGATGTGTTATGTGAAAAACCTGATAAAAGATCTATTATCACATATGTATCACAATTTATGGCTAATTATGAAGAGAAAGAACGTGAAAATAATTTTAATAAAAGTAAAGGAGAATCTTATTTGAAAAAACCGTCAAAAAGATTAATTGTTAAGATTATTGAAACAAAAGAGTATCATGAAATAATTACTTGGATAGAAAAGATAATTAAAGAAATAGAGCATGAAAAGGTTACTGATAATAAAAAGAAAGCTGAAATTGATATATATAAAGAGTATAATAAATATCATGATTTACGTAAAGTGTTCCTTGAAAATCGTGAAACATATGAATTAATAAAAAAACATAGAAAACAACTTTCATCTGAGGATTGGTCAAAAATAGAAGGTAACTGGAAATATATTTCTGAAAATATTCATGAAAAAAGTATTGTTTTTGAGAAAGAGCTACCAGAACCATTATCATCAATACATTATTGGTTAGGGGGTGCTGAAAATCTTGTTAATTTACGCCTTGACACAGAAAATTTATCTGGAAGTGAAGGTTTAAAAAAGATTAATACTACAATTGAAAAATTAAAATTACATTTTTCAAATTATGGTACACATTGTCAAAGATTTGGTATTGTTTATGAAACTGGTAAAGCTGAGAAAAAAACTGTTAACAGAGAATTTTTAAATAAAATGAAAAATCGTTTAGATAATGTTAAAAATGATTATGATGAAACTATGGAAGGTTTATTGTTACTTCAGGCACATTATATGATTCTTAAGTATATTGAAGAGTTAAATGGAAAAATGGATTTATGGAGAGCTGGTGATTCTTTAAATTTAGTTAAAAGATGGTTAAAAGAATATAGAAATGAATCTGCAACAATGCCTGAAAGAATTATTGATAATTTACTTGAAGAATACAGACATAGGATTCCAAAAACTAAAAAAGGTAAAAGAGAAAAGGCATTTGCCTTCTTAACTGATGCACAGGATGGTTCAAAAGAACTTATTGAAAGATTTATTTCTATGAGAGAATTACTGGAATTATTATATAAATATTGGAGTGAATTTGAAGATGAGGTAATTGTATTTGATAAACATTTAGAAAGATTAGAAAATTTAAAAGCTTTGGCATTAGATGATGAGGCATTAGAATCATTAGATAAAATTGAAAAATTAGGACAAAATATTAGTGAACAAAGTGTAGCATCAGGTAGAGCTGCAATTGGAAGAAGATTAGAAGAGATACATAAACGTATAAAGTTCATAAGTAAGAAACCACAATCTATTGGAGGAAGACTTGTAGTTGATCTTACAATTGAACCATCAATAAAATCATCTATATCTGAGAAATCATATATATCTCAAAGTACCACATCAATGAAAATACCCAATCTTCCTAATTTGAAATTTTCATCAGATATAAATATGGCAAAAGTTAAAGATTCTTCATTATATAGATATATTCAGAAGACAAGACTTCTTCTTACTCAAAGATGTGATAATTCAGCAGACTTGGAATCATTATTAATGGATCTTAAAAAATGTGAACAAGAAATTATTGTTTATGAAAGAATGAAGAATCAATCTTTAGAAAATTTACAAAAAAGTGATAAAAAAGAATTGAATGTTGTATTTAGTTCATTAAAATCAAAATTACCATGTAAAATTGAAAGAATTGAGGAAATACTTCCAAAAGTTAAATCAATTGAATCATATTTTGATCAATTGATTGATTGGTGCCATAATCATGATTTATCATCAACAATGGGAAAATTATCAATTAATGAAAGAGCTGGAATTTTATTATCTATTGAAAATATGTTATGTATATTGGAGAAACCTGAATATGTAGAAATTTTTGATACAAGAAATCTAAGAAAACACTTTTTAGGAATCAAAAACAAATTTAAGGTTTGTTTTAATAGTTTATTTTTTAAAACTGTGTGTAAATTTATCATACCTAATTTTAATAATATTTTGATAAACAAATCTAATATAAATATTTTAAACCTGTGTTCGTGAGCGTGAAGTAATATCTTTTGACACTTTATTACAGTACTATCTAAAAATAACCTTAAAATACCAATATTTATAAATATTCACCAAAGTAACATTGTAAATATTTGACTTTAACTGTAGTCTTTTAATTAATTTATGATGGTTTAAAGTTTTAATTTTTATGACATGTTCAATTACCGAATACGTTAATGTTAATATATTATTTATGTACTAATATTAAAGAAATGTTAAGGTGATTATATATTTACATATACTTATTTGCATGCATTTATATAACATTAGAAATAAAAGATTAATATGTATTCATTATTACATAGATATGATATGTGTATGTTATGTTAAAAAAAAAATATTTTGTGATGTGATTTAAGAAGACAAGATATATGAATTAATAAAAATAAATAAAAATTTCAGTTAGTTGAGACACATTTTATTGAGATTCACATTGAAATTGTGGAGACACAAATTTTAACCTTTACAAGACTACGCTCAAAACAAAAACAGGTTAGATTTTTGAAGGTTTTAAATAAATTTTTCTTTTTTACTTTTTATACTGTAAAACTTTTTAATGTTTTACTTATATAAAATCGGAAAAAAAATAATAAATAAAAATAAATATTATAAAAATTTATTACATTTAAATATAAAATTATTAATGCAATATATTTAATTTAAGAATACTGAGCGTGAAGCAATTCAACAAGTTATAAATGACATTGAAAAGGCAAAAGAACATGGATTTATATCTGAAGATAGTATACCAGAAGAAAAACTTTATATTATAAAAGAACAATGGAGAAAAACTACATTAGATGATAGTACACAAAGTGAAGGTAGAATAAATGATCTTATAAAAAGAAAAAATTTAATTATTAATCGTAATGAAAGAAGTGTTCAAGAAATTAAAGGATCAATGGTTGAAATTGATATGATAAATGAAGCAATTCAATTACATCTTGATGGAAAAAATAATTCTCAAGTTGAAGAGATAGAAAAAGAATGGTTAAAAAAGAAATATCATTTATCCAATCTATTGAAAATAATTAGCTCATTAAATGATATTGAAAATAAGTTAACTGTCGAGGAAAAACCAATTATTCTTGATCAATTATTTAATCAACTTGATTTAATTAAGAATGAAATTAAATTAAGTGAATTAAATAAATGTCCCATTGAAGAGGAAACAAAAAATCGTATTTGTATTCTTTATAATTTACTTCAAGAAAAACATCGTTTAGCCTATGAAACAAATTATGAAGAATTGATGGATCGTTTAGATAAACTTTTATATACAGTTGAAGATGATTTACCAGTAGCTTCAGTTGTTATTAAAGTATGTTAATTAAAAATTAAAATATTTAATAATATTTATAAAAAAAAAAAAAATTTAGTATGTAGGTATATTTATTTACTTTATTTGTCAAGGGTATAATATTTCTATCTTGTTAACAACTTAAAATTATTTAATTGCAAATTTTATGATATTTTTAAATATACAGTTAAAATAGATAATATTATACAAAAATTTTTTATTGTTTTTTTATTATAAAAAAAAAATTTTTTTTTTATTATTATTATATTATTAATAGATTGTGTAGGATCAGTTTAGTTTGAATAGTAGTTAGTTGTGTAAAGCTATTTTTATGCAAATATTTAATTTTACTACATATCTATATTTTTAATCACATTAATAATTTTATCAATTATTAATGCTAATATTGGCAATATTTTTTCGATGACTAAATTTTTAACTGTAATAAATTACTAAAAAGTTTTTAATAAAACTTATAACTGGTTTTTTTTTTTCTTTTTATTAAGCATTTTTACTCTCATCCATTTTCAATTAAAGATAAATTCATAAGATGATACATAATATGTGTATATTTATATATATATTTTTATATATGTAATTATGAAAGAGTAAAATGGCGTTAGTTTGTATATTCTTTCTACTACTAAATGTTTCTAACTATATAATATGATTGCACTATATTGTTGATCACGTAAAGTATATAAATATCTTTTGATTCTCTAGAATTTAGGGATATATTATATAACATATTTATTTTAAGAGTAAATGATAGGCAATAAGAAAATTAATATATAAATATTATATTAGTTTTTAAATTATTTCAATATATAAATAATGCTATAAAAATTGTATCACAACATGTTTTTTTTTTACTGGAGCATATGTGTTTTTATATAGTTCAAAGATTTGTTTTTTTTAAATTAAATTTCTAAATTTTGAATGATGGGTGTTATTGGGATAGGTAATTGTTGAGATATAAAAATAATTTTAAATACGTTCTTTATAGTTTGTTATTATAATTATTTGTATACTATAGATTATAGTTGCATGTGATTATTTGTATTTTACTATATTTTAGAACATCAACACATATGATTAAGTTTTATAGTATAAACAGTAGTATTATTTATAAATATATATATATATATATATATATATATATATATATATAAATTATCAATGTATTTTTTTTTTATTAAATCAATATAAATCATTAAATTAAAAAATTTCAGTTTTTATTTTTTAACAATACATGAGAATTAAACATAGATTAACTTTTATACTTAAAACTAATAAGCTTATATTATATTATCAAATGGGTATTTTGAGAAACTTCCTTTTTTTTATTTCGTATTATGTGAAATGATATATGTGTTCAAGAACATGTTCCGTTAAAATACTAAGCTTATAGTTAATTTTTGCACAAATACCACAGATCATTCCAGTAAATTTGTTAATCATTTCGTAATTTTGACTGTTTCAACTTTTTTAAAATGATGTAAACAATATATTGAAAGGAGGGGAAAATATTAACCTCATTGCCATTTCATTGTTGTATGTAAACATTTCTGATTGTCACATCTTATTCTTTTTCTGTATTACTAATATATATTCTGATTAATCATTCTTTACTGTTGCATAATATGCATTCCCATGAGGAATGTTATATTTTATACTTTTTATATAAAAAAAAAGTAATCATATGAATTATTTTAACATAAAATTTACCTTTTTTTTTAACATATCCTATATTTATTAAATCTATGAGCATTATAAAAAAAAATTATTTTATTACTTAATTCTACTTTTAAAATTTTTTTATTTTAAAAAAAATATAACCTTTAACTTTAATTTTTTTTTGTCACTATCATAAGATCATTTTAATTTGATTATAATATTTTAAAAAATAATCTAAATTGATATTCTATTTTAAAATAAAATATCTTTTTTTTTCCACATATATAGTCTTAAATTAAATTCTTTAAAATTTATTAATAACATCAAATTTACAAGAATGATTGATTAATGTATAAAAAAAAATACAAATAAAATAAAATATAAACTTTTTACTGTAGTAATATAATTATATAATGTTTTATATAAACTAAGAGAATTTTATATCTTATAATTATAAAATATTTCACCCTATAAAATTTTTTCCCTTTTAAACTTGTTAATAATTGTTATATAGTTATTAATTTTTCACCTCATTCAAAAAGTTATACATATATTTTCATGTTGATTTAAACACAATCTTGTTTGAGAATGTTTCTCCAGTTCAAATATTTTCTTAAAATAATATCATTTAAATTTCGTAATACATTTGTTGACATTGTTGGAGAAATATTAAGAAAATGTAACATTTGAAAGTAAATATTAATAATTATCTTTATTATTTGATAATATTTGAAAGAATTTAGATGGATTTTTTTTTTTAAATTAATATTTTGCTTATAATAAAAATATAAAAGGAAGTACATTTTATTAACATGATAATTTTTATTTATTGTACACTATATAATATGATATGTTAATATTTATTGATAACAAAAGTATTCATAATCTTAAACATTATATTATAATCAAATATATTAAAATTACTTTTTTTGTCAAAATAAATATATTTTTGTATGACGTTCAAAGATATATTAATTATAAAAATATTAACTATTTTTTTGTACTTTTATATTATTTTGTACCAATTAATGTGTATTAAATTTTTTTTTTATATTACTATTTTTTTATTATAAAATTTATGCGCATAAGTATGTTAAAGAAAAAGGCAAAAGAGTAAGGGCATTTTTTAAATTAAGAATAATGTTTCTAGTAAATTTTATTTGTTACAAATTCTTTTCTTTACCCAATAGGAACAAAATTTCAATGAAATTTTATTTGATTGAAGTAAATTTTTTTTTTTTTTTTTGATTATTTTAAATTACCTCTTTTATTATTGTTACATAAATGTGAGATTTTATATATAATAATATTCTTAAAATCGCATTTTAAAGATTGATACCTTTAAGTAAGCTATTGATAATAATATTGTGTTCAATAATCTAAACGTAATATATATATATATATATATATATATGTAACATAAAGTATAAAAATATATATATATATATATATTTTTGAATGAGTGTAAATTGCTTTTTCATTTCTAGTATAAAATTTATCTATGCCCATCTTTTTTAATTTTATTAAAAATATATATTATTTAACTTAAAAATTTATTTATAATTTTTAAAATTACACTTTGCCAAGAAGATACATTTTTATATATCAGTTTTAAATTTGAATATAAAAAAAAATTGTGTAATTTTGATTTATGCTCCTCTAAATTAATTTTTTTCCTTTAAATGTATGTTTATTATGAATAATGTTGGCAATAGAAATAGTTGTGTTAATACCTATACAAAGCATGTTAAAGTATTTTTTAGTAATGTCCTTGAAAAAAGAAATATACTAAAATAGTATATACTATAATAAAAATATGCGAAACATATATAAAATTTTTTTTTTTTTTAAAACTCTTTAACAATAATAAAAAAAAATTTAACTATGTAAAATAAATTTTTTTAAATGAATATTCATATTATAAATATATATTTATAATATTATAATGACAATTATTGATAATTTTTTAATTTATAATGTATAATTTATGAGTATTATTTTAGGCTATTGCACAAGAGGCTGCAGAATTTTATCGTCACGAACCTAAAGATTCAATTTCACATTCGAGGAAAGAAATCTTATTAAAAAAGGTTACTACTACAGAGGAAGTGTTACGTCGTAAGATGGAATTTTTCACACGACTTCAGCATTTGTATGATGGTATTTCATATATACGTCAACAAAATATCAATTGGAACAACATAAAACTTTCAGAAGTATGTTTTTTATTTTAATTTTTTTTTTAAATATATTAAATAATTTAAGGTTGATGATGTTGAACATGAAATTGATATAGCACTTAGTAAAATTCATAACGAATACGAGGGAGATGTTGAGTTTCTATCAAAAGAGATAGAAAATATTCAAGGAAACTTTTTTCAACTTGAATGTGATCGTGTCAAAGAAAAGTATGTTAAAAAAAATATTTATTTTATAATATTATTTATTTTTAGATTCCGTTTACTTGTTTCACAATTATGTCTAATATGTGAATTAATGAAAAATAGAAAAGCATTTCTTACTAAATTTCATGAGCTTAGTAGATTTGCTAATACATGTCAAAATAATATTAATAAAATGATTACTTACCAGGTAGAAGAAAATGTATCAGAAGAAAGAAAAAAATCACCCATTCTTCTTGATGTATGTGTTATATATTATAAAATAAAAGTTTTTATTAAAAATTTTGTTTAATTTTTTTTAGACTAAAGAACTTAATGATATGTTTACCGCTCTTGAAATACAGGTTGATGATGTAATAACGGCACAACATTTAGCTCAAATGATAATTGAAGATTATACTCCAGAAAATTTAATCGGAAAACTTAGAATAACAGCGGGATATGAGGGTGGAGTTTCTGATGACGCAAAGTTATTAAAAACTAATGCTCTTATTACAAAGATAAAATTAATTCTTGGAAATGATATTAATAATGAAGGATCTAAAGTAAATGATATTACATGGTTAGAAACGTATAAATTTATTCAATATCATATACGTAATGGTTTAGAAGAACATGGTTTAATTAGTCAGTTAGAATCACAATTAAAAGAACCTGATTCATCAAAAGAAAATGAAAAAACTCTTAATATTTTTAAAAATCAATTAGAAGTAAGACAAAAATTAAGAAATGATTTAATAGATGATGCTATAATGAGATTTATATCGCAAGCTGGCAAAGAATTTAAAAGAATTGATGATGAAATAGACATGAATATTGCTGATGATGACTACGAAAGAATTAAAAAATTAGAAGAAGGTGATTGGAGAGAATGGAAAATTCTTGTTTCTGATATTGAAAAACTTTTGGATAATTCAATGTGCAAAACTGTAAAAGATAAATATAGAAATAATTTTGTTGATCTTGAAAAAAATGCTTTTACTCTTGATGCCAAGTTATCAAAATATAAAAAAGAAAAAGAGGAATCTTTAAGCAAACAAAACAAACTTATAAAACGCCTTCCGGCTTTTGGTAGATGGTTAGAATTAGCTGAAGAAGATATTGATAGTATTAATAGTATGAGTGATTCAATGAGTCCTGTAGAAAAAGCTAAAAATTTAACACAAATGAAAGATAAATTTGTATATCATATGCCATTGGTTAAGAAACTTGAGAAAATTCAACTTTATGATCCAGATCAACGTAAACTTGCAGAAAAATATTGCCTTAAATTCCGTCAGCTCCTTGATAAAATGAATTCAATTGACATTCCGGATGCACATTACATTCCAATAAAAATTGAATTTGAAAAAGTTTTGACACCAGATTCAACATTATCAGAAAAAGATTTTCATGATATTCAACATCTTAGATATACAGGTAAAGAAGATATTCCTTCAACATCATATAATGATATCGAAACAGAGCTTACTTCAGTAGAACATGAATTATCTTCACTTGAATATATGAAACCAACAACAAATACCGGTGTTACACATTATTTAAGAGATGGAATAGAAAATGAAATAGAAAATATAACAAACACACTTTTATCTATATATAATGGCATAGATGTTATTAGAACATATTATGCTTTACCTAGTTTAAAATCATTACCGGAAGCTATAATAGATTATGAAAATTTAGTAAATTATCTAATGAAAATGAAAGAAATAGCAATAGATTTAGAAAAAATTAAAAGTCATCCAGGAATTATTCCACTTCTAGAAACTCTTCATGAGCAAATTCGAGCTACAAATAATACTAGTGAAGCTTTGAAACGAGAAATTGAAGATGAACAAGAATTACAGGTATATTCCAATGAAATTATGAATGATCTACGTGGATTTGAAGAAAAAATCAAGATTGCAAAAGAGGATCCTAATCAAATATTTGATTCTTATGAAGTTGATCAAACATTAAATAAACTTGGAAACCAGATAAGTGAATTGAAAAAACGATATAATCAGCCAAGATTCTTTGTTATTAGTTCTCTTCATGGATCTGGAACTACATCACCTACTAGAAGAAAGAAATTTGTAATGAAAATTACACAAACAGTTACTACAATAATCAAAGTAATTGAACAAGGGCAAAAAGATTTAACAGCTATTGATAATTCAATGCCTTATATTATTACTGATGAAGAATTACAAATGTTAAGAAATCAGCTTAAAGAATTGGAAGATATGTTACAGCAAGGTGAGGTTATGGCAAAGAAATCTACTAGTGACCATAGTAGTAATGAGCAAAGTAGATTACCATCAGAGGAAATTTCTCCTCAACCTATAACTGTAAAGACATACGAAACTGTCATTACAGAAACTGTCACAAATATAGAACCGGATATAGAAATGTTACAAAATAAAATTCCATTTGAAGAACTCGATGATGGAACAATTATTGAGATTGTTACTACAGAAATTGTAGAAGAACCTTCAATCTCAGAGTCTCCTGAAATTGAAATTATTGATAATGAAATACAAAAAGTAACATCTCCACAATATGAAATTATCACTAAGGAAGAAATTAAGGTTGATGATATTGATGAGGAAACTATAAAAGAATTAGAGGATATTAATAATTTAAACAATGAATATGATAAATTAGATAAAGTAATGGATAATCCAGATAATGATATTAAAAAACAAGATAAAAATTTAACACAAGAACACCAAGCTATAGTTGAAGCAAGAAAAGTTGTTTGTGATAATGCTAAAGCTTATGAAGCAGCTATACGAGCTGAAAAAGAAAGATTACTTGCAAATGAAAATAATGACAATAAGATATCTTCTCCTCAATCTCAATTTGATAAACCATTGGAAGTTGGTATTAGTGACTTACTTATAGAAAAGTCAATTGACGAGGAAACTAAATCAGAAAAACCAAGTGAATTGGCAACAGAATATGATAATTTAACTAAAGCTATTGAAAATCTTGAAAAAACTATAAGCGATGATGATAAAGTTTATCAAAATGTAATTGAAAAAACTGCTGATGCCATTAAAGAATTTGATAGATTGTCTAATGTAATCTCAGATATTGAAAAAAAAACAAAGGAAGATGAAAAAAAAAGAAAAAGAGACATCAAAGATACAAAATTGGCACAGAAAATTGTTCTTGACAA
The DNA here is from genome assembly GCF_001040885.1 of Strongyloides ratti. Classification (NCBI taxonomy): domain Eukaryota; kingdom Metazoa; phylum Nematoda; class Chromadorea; order Rhabditida; family Strongyloididae; genus Strongyloides; species Strongyloides ratti. Next base: position 9,284,854 of record NC_037307.1, on the reverse strand, counting down.
TGGTATTAACGAATTAGCACATAGAGAATCAATAAGAGAAAGCATTGCTCAAAAACAAGAAGATGATACTCTTAAAGCGAGACAAAAATTAAAAGAAGAATTTGCAGAAGCCGAAAAAGTAGCAGCTGAAAATATGAAAATAAAAGAAATAGAAAACACTATAAAAAATCTAATTACTTCAACAATTGATGAAAGAACAATTGATAATATTGAAAACAATTTAATCAAATTACCTCCGGATTCAATTATTTACCAAGATTTAAAAAAGAGAACTGATGAAGTTAAAGATAAATATAATGAAGTCAATAAAATAAAATCGACATTAGATGAAGTTGGAATATCCATAAAAAATATAGAAAAAGAAGAAGAAGAAGAAGAAAATATCCCGCTAATCGAACAGATATCTTCAACAAAAGATAAATTAAAAAAATTAAATGATCAAATAAAACCAAAAATAGATTCATTAATTTTTATCGAAATTCCAGAAGTTAAAGGTGATATTGAAAAAACAAGAAAAGAATTAGATGAAGTTATTAACAACCTTAAAGACAATTTAAAAAATAAAGAAGAAAACATAAATAATCTTAATGATGCTAATAATTATGCAAATGAAATTGCAACTCTTATAGAAAATATATATGATTCAGAAAATATTTTAAATCCAAAATATAATTCAGATTATTTAAATAAATTTTTAAAAAATATTGAGGAAAAATTAAGTAAACTAAAAGACATTTCATTAGAAAAATTGCCAGAATGTGATAAAGAGTTTATTAAAAAAATAATTGAAAATAACGAGAAAAAAATTAGCAACATTAAAAATAAAATTCAAGATTTAGAAGAAAAATGCGAAAAAATAAATAATTTAGAAAATGCAAAATCTAAATTGTTAAATAATATTGATAAAGAATCTGTCAGAGCAGATGAGTTAATCAAAAGATATAACGAAGCACAGCAACCTTTTGAAACTTCCGAAAGTGATTTACAAAAAATAAAACAAATTTTGAACAATCTAAATAATATAATAGTAGAAAGTAAAGAACTTATAAAAAATCATGACGAGCAACAACTTTCAAGTGCAGATATCATTAATTATGTTGATAAAAACAATGTTGTAATTAATGATCTAAAACAACTTAAAGAAAAAATAGAATCTGATTTAGAAAAAGAAGGTAATTTGATAAAAGAAAAAGAGAAATTAAATAATAGTCTCAAAAACATTATCATTAAAGCAAATGAAGTTCTTGAAAAAGACTCAAAACCAGATGATTTAGATCTAATTCAAAAAGATATATCTAATCTTCAAAAACAGTTGGATAATGCTATGGATATAAGTGAAATTCCACTTGAAGTTCTTCAACACTCTCCATCTTCTGATGTTTGGGATCTTAAAGACCGTCTTGATGAAATTGCTTTTGCACTTGCTCATCAAAAAGAAGATGCAAAAAAGAAAATGAAACTTCAAAAAATTGCTTCTGATATTTCTGACAATGTAAAAGAGATTCAAAATAAAATTAATGAAGCGGAAAATATTGAATCTAATCCAAATAGTTCAATAGATGATTTAAGAAAAACATCAACTAATCTTAAAAATATAAAGTTTGATCTTCTACCAAAATTAGATGAAGAATTTAAAAAGATTCCAACAACACCAGAAGTTGATGGTCTTCGAAACAAAATTCTTCAAGAACAATCAAAACTTGTTGAAGATTTGAATAATGCTGAATCTGCAATTGAAGAACGTATTAATTCTATAGATGAATTAGATGATCTTGTTGCAGAAACTGATATGAAATTGGATAGTATCATTAAAAAAATTGATGAAACTCCAATTTATGATATTGATGAAATTTTGAAAATTGAATATGAAGATATTATTCCCTTAAATGATATTAAAGAAAAAATTAATGAATCTGTTGATCGTGCCAATAAGAAACATTCACCTGAAGTAGTTGATATATATAATAAATTAAATGATGTTTTACAAAAGTCAGTTGATAAGAAGAAAAAAATTGAAAAAACAATTGAAGATCAACATAAAGCAGCTGAAGAATTGGCGGAAGCTGAACGAAAAGCAGCCGAAGAATTAGCAGAAGCTGAAAGGAAAAATCTTGAATCTCAAAAACAAATTCAAGAAGAAATTGAAAAACTTGTTGTTGCACCAATAAATGAAGAAAATATTAACATTATTAATGAAAAATTATCTCAACTTCCAGAAGACTCACCAGTTTATAGTGATTTGAAAAATAAAGCAGAAGAAGTAAAAGAAAAAGTTGAAAAAGTTAAAAATATTATGAATACGATAAAAAATATTGACACTAATTTGGAAACTATTATTGAATTACCAGAAGAAGAGATTCCACTAATAGATAAAGTAAATTCTTTAGAAAGTAAAATAGATAAACTTGAAAATGAAATTAAACCTAATATTCTTGCAATAACTTTTTCTGGTGTTTCAGAAATTGATGATAATATTAAAAATAAGCAAAAAGAAATAGATGATTATATTCAATTACTTAAAAATATGTTAGAAAATTATAAAATTAAACAAAAATCATTAGAAGATCTGGATAAATATCTTCATTGTGTTTCTGAAATTGATAAATCAACTGATTTGCCATTGGATATGAAAAATAGTGAAAAAACTAGAAATTATCTTGCTGAACTTTATCAAAAATTACAAGACGTACTTGATAATCTGAAAACAATGCCTACTGATCATTTAGATGAAATTTCAAATAAAAAATTAGAAGATGGTATTAAAGTCGTTGAAAATAACATAGAAAAAATTCTTAATGATATGAGTGATTTAGATAAATTTGATGAAGAAGTTAAATTATTAAAAGAAAAAACAGATTCATTTATTTTATCGCTTGATAATAATACTGAATCCATTGATAAAATTTTAAATAGATACAAAGATACTCCACAAGAATATGAAGTTGCAATAGAAGATGTTGAAATTGTTAAACCATTGTTTGCAAAAATTTCAACAATGATTGAAAATAATAATGATATTATCAGAAAACTTGATGAAAATGGAATAACTACAGATATATTATTAGAAAAATCAAATAATTTAAAAAATAAATTAATTGATTTACAAGCATTAGAAAAGAAAATTTCTAATGATTTAATTCGTGAAAAAGAATTAATTTCTAGAAAAAATGATTTAGAACCAAAAGTGTATAGTTTGGCTAATGAAATAAAACAAACACTTGAAAACGATTTTACACCAGAATTTTTAACATCATTAGAAAAAGAAATTTCTTTATTACAAAATAATATAAATTGTGCAATTGATGATTCAGAAATTCCTCTTAATGTTGTCATTCATTCACCTGCTTCCGATATATGGTATCTTAAAGATATTTTAGATGATGGAGCATTATCTTTAGTCGATGCTAAGAAAATGTTGAATGATAAATTAGAATTACAAGAAGCATGTGATAAGATTGAAAAATTAACAAATGAAGCAAATGAAATAGTTAAAAATGTCATTAATGTTACTTATGATCCAACAAGTAATAGTAATAATCTTTACAATGCTTTAGAAGATATAAAACATATCTTTGACAATATTTTACCAAATATTGAAAATAATATAGAAAAACTTTCAAAATCACATGAATTAGAAGATCTCAAAAATAAAGCATTTATTGAAAAAGAGAAATTAAATAATGAAATAAATAATACGAAAAATAAAATTGAAGACCGTCTTGGTAGTATGAAAGAATTTGATAATTTAGCAGTTTTATTGAATGATAAAATAAATAATCCAGGTAAATATATTAATTTTACAACTAAACTTTTGAGTTAGAAATTCTATTAATTATTTAATTAATTTTAACATTGAAATATTATATTTAGATTTAAAATTAGTTTTTATTGTAATGTATCATATTTGATTTTCTTATTCTTATACAAAATATATTTAAACTTTATTTAAAGTTTTTTAATTAAAAAAAATTTTTTTTTTTTAAAATACAAATTTTAAAAATTTTACTTTAGAAACCAAATTTGACGACATAGATGATTTAAAAATTACCTATGATTCTCTTTGTAATGCAGCTGAACATGGTCTTTTAAATGAGGATAATAAAATGAAAGAAATATCTAACAAATTTAATAATTTAATAAATAAACTGTTACTTGAAAGAGAGGAGAAACTTAAATTACAAGAAAAAGAGAAACTTATGAATGAAGAAAAACAAAATGAAATTAATAAAAATAAAAAAGTAAAAGATGATCTTATTGAAAAATTAAAAAATGAAAATGAAATAATTGACAATTCTCTACTATCACCCCATACAACTCCCTCAACTTTAACAGCATTTTTAGAAAATCATCAAAATATTTTATCAACATTAAATTCATTACCAAAAATTATTTTTGATGAAAAAGACAACAAAGAAATAAATAATGGCAACGAAAATGTAAAATGTCTTAAAATAAAACTTGATAAATATAATGAATTTAATTCTTCAAAAAATAATTCATTTGAAAAACTAGAAAATATACGTTTAATGTTTGAAAATTTACCTCAAATAAGTAACATAAAACAAAATGTTCCAGATATAATGAGAACTATTGAAATACTTGAAGAAAATTTAGATCAACTTGAAACATCAAAAGATAATTTGTTTTTACTTTCTTCTGAGCTCTATCCTTATGAAATACCTAGTTCAGAAGCTCGTATTTTTGAAGAAGACATTATAACTATGAAAGAAATTGTAAAGGATTATAAAAATAAAATTTTAAATGAAATTGATCAAACGAATAATGAAGAAAAATTATTAGAAACAGTGCCATTGCAAAAGAAAGATATTATTTTTGATAATGAAGGATTAATTAAACCTTTAGAAAGTGAAAAAGACAAAGTCATTATTAATGCAAGCCTTCTTCCGCCTAAAGAAGAAATAGAAAAAGATACAGAAAGTTTGAAAAAAGAACAAGAGAATATTAAAAAGTTAATAGAAAACAAAGAAAAACTATTAGATAAGATTCCATTAAAATTATTGGATGGAGAAGAAATTTTAAAGAAATATCAAGAATCTCCTCAACCATATGAAATAGCAATTAAAGATCTTCAAAATATAGATATTATTATTCCTAATTTGATTAGTATGGTTGAAGAAAGTAAAAATATTATTGAATCATTAAATGATAATGAAATTCCATTTGTTGATGTAACCAATTCAACAAATAATATAAATGAAACTATTGATCATCTAAAACAACTTAAAGGAAAAATAGAATCTGATTTAGAAAAAGAAGATAAATTAATAAGTGAAAAAGAAAAATTAAATAATAATCTTAAAGATATTATCATTAGAGCAAATGAAGTTCTTGAAAAAGATTCAAAACCAGATGATTTGGATCCAATTCAAAAAGATATTTCTCATCTTCAAACTAAATTTGATATTGCTATTGATAATAGTGAAATTCCACTTGAAGTTATTCAACACTCTCCATCTTCTGATGTTTGGGATCTTAAAGATCGTCTAGATGAAATTGCTTTTGCACTTGCTCATCAAAAAGATGATGCAAAAAAGAAAATGGAACTTCAAAAAATTGCTTCTGACATTTCTGACAAAGTTAAAGAAATTCAAAATAAAATTAATGAAGCGGAAAATATTGAATCTAATCCAAATAGTTCAATAGAAGATTTGAGAAAAGCTTTATCTAATCTTGAAAATATTAAGTCTGATCTTTTACCAAAATTAGATGAAGAATTTAAAAAGATTCCAACAACACCAGAAGTTGATGGTCTTAGAAATAAAATTCTTCAAGAACAATCAAAACTTGTTGAGGATTTAAATAATGCTGAATCTGCAATTGAAGAACGTATTAATTCAATAGATGAATTAAAAAATCTTCTTACAGAAACAGACTTGAAATTAGATTATATTAATGTAAAACTTGATGAAACTCCAACTGATGATTTAGATGAATTACTAAAAATTGAATATGAAAATATACTTCCATTAAATAAAGCTACAGATGATATTAATGACGCTGCTGATCGGGCAAATAAAAAACATTTACCAGAATTAACTAATTTTGCTAACAAACTCAATGATATTACCAAAAAATTATTTAATAAAAAAGAAGAGGCTAAAGAAATTATTGAAAATAAACAAAAAATGGAAGAAGAAACTGCTAAAGCTCAAAAAATTGCACGAGAATTAAATGAAAAAGTTGAAAATACTAAAACATGTCTTCTGAATATTGATGAAATTTTAGAACCTATTGTAAATGTGTCTGAAGAAAATATTCCTCTTTCAGATAAAATTTCTGCTTTTAATTATAAACTTGAAAAGCTTCGAGATGAAGTATTACCAATGATTCTCTCAATTCCTTATACAAATAATGAAGAAATTGATAAAAAAATAAAGGAAAAACAAGATTATATTGATACATTAATTAAAAATTATAAAAATAAGATATCTGAAAATCAGGAACATTTAAAAAACCATACGAAATGCTCTTTCCTAATATTGAAGAAATTTCTAAAGATATAAACACTTTAATGGATCTAACAAATCCAATAGAATCTATAAATTATTTGGCAGATTTTCTTGCTTACCTTAAAAATAAACTTGAAACACTTAAAGAAATTTCTATTGAAAAACTACCAGAATTAGAAAAAAATGTGATTCAAAGCTTTATTAAAAATACTGAAGATAAAATTAAACAAACAACAGATGACATTAATGAATTTAATAAACAACAAAAAATTTTATNNCACCAGAAGTTGATGGTCTTAGAAATAAAATTCTTCAAGAACAATCAAAACTTGTTGAAGATTTAAATAATGCTGAATCTGCAATTGAAGAACGTATTAATTCAATGGATGAATTAGATGATCTTGTTGCAGAAACTGATATGAAATTGGATAGTATCATTAAAAAAATTGATGAAACTCCAATTTATGATATTGATGAAATGTTGAAAATTGAATATGAAGATATTATTCCATTAAATAATATTAAAGAAAAAATTAATGAATCTGTTGATCGTGCCAATAAGAAACATTCACCTGAAGTAGTTGATATATATAATAAATTAAATGATGTTTTACAAAAGGCAGTTGATAAGAAGAAAAAAATTGAAAAAACGATTGACGATCAACAAAAAGCAGCTAAAGAATTGGCGGAAGCTGAAAGAAAAGCTGCAGAAGAATTGGCAGAAGCTGAAAGGAAAAATCTTGAATCTCAAAAACAAATTCAGGATGAAATTGAAAAACTTGTTGTTGCACCAATAAATGAAGAAAATATTAACATTATTAATGAAAAATTATCTCAACTTCCAGAAGACTCACCAGTTTATAGTGATTTGAAAAATAAAGCAGAAGAAGTAAAAGAAAAAGTTGAAAAAGTTAAAAATATTTTGAATACGCTTAAAAATATTGACACTAATTTGGAAACTATTATTGAATTACCAGAAGAAGAGATTCCACTAATAGATAAAGTAAATTCTTTAGAAAGTAAAATAGATAAACTTGAAAATGAAATTAAACCTAATATTCTTGCAATAACTTTTTCTGGTGTTTCAGAAATTGATGATAATATTAAAAATAAGCAAAAAGAAATAGATGATTATATTCAATTACTTAAAAATATGTTAGAAAATTATAAAATTAAACAAAAATCATTAGAAGATCTGGATAAATATCTTCATTGTGTTTCTGAAATTGATAAATCAACTGATTTGCCATTGGATATGAAAAATAGTGAAAAAACTAGAAATTATCTTGCTGAACTTTATCAAAAATTACAAGATGTACTTGATAATATGAAAATAATGCCTACTGATCATTTAGATGAAATTTCAAATAAAAAATTAGAAGATGGTATTAAAGTCGTTGAAAATAACATAGAAAAAATTCTTAATGATATGAGTGATTTAGATAAATTTGATGAAGAAGTTAAATTATTAAAAGAAAAAACAGATTCATTTATTTCATCGCTTGATAATAATACTGAATCCATTGATAAAATTTTAAATAGATACAAAGATACTCCACAAGAATATGAAGTTGCAATAGAAGATGTTGAAATTGTTAAACCATTGTTTGCAAAAATTTCAACAATGATTGAAAATAATAATGATATTATCAGAAAACTTGATGAAAATGGAATAACTACAGATATATTATTAGAAAAATCAAATAATTTAAAAAATAAATTAATTGATTTACAAGCATTAGAAAAGAAAATTTCTAATGATTTAATTCGTGAAAAAGAATTAATTTCTAGAAAAAATGATTTAGAACCAAAAGTGTATAGTTTGGCTAATGAAATAAAACAAACACTTGAAAACGATTTTACACCAGAATTTTTAACATCATTAGAAAAAGAAATTTCTTTATTACAAAATAATATAAATTGTGCAATTGATGATTCAGAAATTCCTCTTAATGTTGTCATTCATTCACCTGCTTCCGATATATGGTATCTTAAAGATATTTTAGATGATGGAGCATTATCTTTAGTCGATGCTAAGAAAATGTTGAATGATAAATTAGAATTACAAGAAGCATGTGATAAGATTGAAAAATTAACAAATGAAGCAAATGAAATAGTTAAAAATGTCATTAATGTTACTTATGATCCAACAAGTAATAGTGATAATCTTTACAATGCTTTAAAAGATATAAAACATATCTTTGACAATATTTTACCAAATATTGAAAATAATATAGAAAAACTTTCAAAATCACATGAATTAGAAGATCTCAAAAATAAAGCATTTATTGAAAAAGAGAAATTAAATAATGAAATAAATAATACGAAAAATAAAATTGAAGACCGTCTTGGTAGTATGAAAGAATTTGATAATTTAGCAGTTTTATTGAATGATAAAATAAATAATCCAGGTAAATATATTAATTTACAACTAAACTTTTGAGTTAGAAATTCTATTAATTATTTAATTAATTTCAACATTGAAATATTATATTTAGATTTAAAATTAGTTTTTAATGTAATGTATCATATTTGATTTTTTTATTCTTATACGAAATCTATTTAAACTTTATTTAAGGTTTTTTAATTAAAAAAAATTTTTTTTTTTTAAAATACAAATTTTAAAAATTTTACTTTAGAAACCAAATTTGACGACATAGATGATTTAAAAATTACCTATGATTCTCTTTGTAATGCAGCTGAGCATGGTCTTTTAAATGAGGATAATAAAATGAAAGAAATATCTAACAAATTTAATAATTTAATAAATAAACTGTTACTTGAAAGAGAGGAGAAACTTAAATTACAAGAAAAAGAGAAACTTATGAATGAAGAAAAACAAAATGAAATTAATAAAAATAAAAAAGTAAAAGATGATCTTATTGAAAAATTAAAAAATGAAAATGAAATAATTGACAATTCTCTACTATCACCCCATACAACTCCCTCAACTTTAACAGCATTTTTAGAAAATCATCAAAATATTTTATCAACATTAAATTCATTACCAAAAATTATTTTTGATGAAAAAGACAACAAAGAAATAAATAATGGCAACGAAAATGTAAAATGTCTTAAAATAAAACTTGATAAATATAATGAATTTAATTCTTCAAAAAATAATTCATTTGAAAAACTAGAAAATATACGTTTAATGTTTGAAAATTTACCTCAAATAAGTAACTTAAAACAAAATGTTCCAGATATAATGAGAACTATTGAAATACTTGAAGAAAATTTAGATCAACTTGAAACATCAAAAGATAATTTGTTTTTACTTTCTTCCGAGCTCTATCCTTATGAAATACCTAGTTCAGAAGCTCGTATTTTTGAAGAAGACATTATAACTATGAAAGAAATTGTAAAGGATTATAAAAATAAAATTTTAAATGAAATTGATCAAACGAAAAATGAAGAAAAATTATTAGAAACAGTGCCATTGCAAAAGAAAGATATTATTTTTGATAATGAAGGATTAATTAAACCTTTAGAAAGTGAAAAAGACAAAGTCATTATTAATGCAAGCCTTCTTCCGCCTAAAGAAGAAATAGAAAAAGATACAGAAAGTTTGAAAAAAGAACAAGAGAACATTAAAAAGTTAATAGAAAACAAAGAAAAACTATTAGATAAGATTCCATTAAAATTATTGGATGGAGAAGAAATTTTAAAGAAATATCAAGAATCTCCTCAACCATATGATATAGCAATTAAAGATCTTCAAAATATAGATATTATCATTCCTAATTTGATTGGTGTTGTTGAAGAAAGTAAAAATATTATTGAATCATTAAATGATAATGAAATTCCATTTGTTGATGTAAACAATTCAACAAATAATATTAACGAAACAATCAATCATCTAAAACAACTTAAAGGAAAAATAGAATCTGATTTAGAAAAAGAAGACAAATTAATAAAGGAAAAAGAAAAATTAAATAATAATCTTAAAGATATTATCATTAGAGCAAATGAAGTTCTTGAAAAAGATTCAAAACCAGATGATTTGGATCCAATTCAAGAAGATATTTCCCACCTTCAAACCAAATTTGATATTGCTATTGATAATAGTGAAATTCCACTTGAAGTAATTCAACATTCTCCATCTTCTGATGTTTGGGATCTTAAAGATCGTCTAGATGAAATTGCTTTTGCACTTGCTCATCAAAAAGATGATGCAAAAAAGAAAATGGAACTTCAAAAAATTGCTTCTGACATTTCTGACAAGGTTAAAGAAATTCAAAATAAAATTAATGAAGCGGAAAATATTGAATCTAATCCAAATAGTTCAATAGAAGAATTAAGAAAAGCTTTATCTAATCTTGAAAATATTAAGTCTGATCTTTTACCAAAATTAGATGAAGAATTTAAAAAGATTCCAACAACACCAGAAGTTGATGGTCTTCGAAACAAAATTCTTCAAGAACAATCAAAACTTGTTGAAGACTTAAATAATGCTGAATCTGCAATTGAAGAACGTATTAATTCTATAGATGAATTAGATGATCTTGTTGCAGAAACTGATATGAAATTGGATAGTATCATTAAAAAAATTGATGAAACTCCAATTTATGATATTGATGAAATTTTGAAAATAGAATATGAAGATATTATTCCATTAAATGCTATTAAAGAAAAAATCAATGAATCTGTTGATCGTGCCAATAAGAAATACTCACCTGAAGTAGTTGATATATATGATAAATTAAATGATGTTTTACAAAAAGCAGTTGATAAGAAGAAANNNNTTCTTCTATTGAACTATTAGATAAGATTCCATTAAAATTATTGGATGGAGAAGAAATTTTGAAGAAATATCAAGAATCTCCTCAACCATATGATATAGCAATTAAAGATCTTCAAAATATAGATATTATCATTCCTAATTTGATTGGTGTTGTTGAAGAAAGTAAAAATATTATTGAATCATTATATGATAATGAAATTCCATTTGTTGATGTTACCAATTCAACAAATAATATTAACGAAACAATCAATCATCTAAAACAACTTAAAGGAAAAATAGAATCTGATTTAGAAAAAGAAGATAAATTAATAAGTGAAAAAGAAAAATTAAATAATAATCTTAAAGATATTATCATTAGAGCAAATGAAGTTCTTGAAAAAGATTCAAAACCAGATGATTTGGATCCAATTCAAGAAGATATTTCCCACCTTCAAACTAAATTTGATATTGCCATTGATAATAGTGAAATTCCACTTGAAGTAATTCAACATTCTCCATCTTCTGATGTTTGGGACCTTAAAAATCGTCTAGATGAAATTGCTTTTGCACTTGCTCATCAAAAAGATGATGCAAAAAAGAAAATGGAACTTCAAAAAATTGCATCTGATATTTCTGACAAAGTTAAAGAAATTCAAAATAAAATTAATGAAGCGGAAAATATTGAATCTAATCCAAATAGTTCAATAGAAGAATTAAGAAAAGCTTTATCTAATCTTGAAAATATTAAGTCTGATCTTTTACCAAAATTAGATGAAGAATTTAAAAAGATTCCAACAACTCCAGAAGTTGATGGTCTTCGAAATAAAATTCTTCAAGAACAATCAAAACTTGTTGAAGATTTAAATAATGCTGAATCTGCAATTGAAGAACGTATTAATTCTATAGATGAATTAGATGATCTTGTTGCAGAAACTGATATGAAATTGGATAGTATCATTAAAAAAATTGATGAAACTCCAATTTATGATATTGATGAAATTTTGAAAATTGAATATGAAGATATTATTCCATTAAATGATATTAAAGAAAAAATCAATGAATCTGTTGATCGTGCCAATAAAAAACATTCACCTGAAGTAGTTGATATATATAATAAATTAAATGATGTTTTACAAAAGGCAGTTGATAAGAAGAAAAAAATTGAAAAAACAATTGAAGATCAACATAAAGCAGCTGAAGAATTGGCGGAAGCTGAAAGAAAAGCTGCAGAAGAATTAGCAGAAGCTGAAAGAAAAAATCTTGAATCTCAAAAACAAATTCAGGATGAAATTGAAAAACTTGTTGTTGCACCAATAAATGAAGAAAATATTAACATTATTAATGAAAAATTATCTCAACTTCCAGAAGACTCACCAGTTTATAGTGATTTGAAAAATAAAGCAGAAGAAGTAAAAGAGAAAGTTGAAAAAGTTAAAAATATTAATAAAAATCTTGATAACATTGATGATACATTAAAATCTATCAAGGAACCTAAAGATTCAAATATTTCACTTCCTGAAAAAGTTAGAGAAACTGAAGAAAATCTTATGAACCTTAAAAATGATGTTAAACCAAAACTTCTTGCAATTGAATGGAGTGGAATACCAGAAGTTGATGAAGAGATCAAGAAAAAACAACAAGAATTAGATGAAACAATTAAATTACTTGAAAATAAACTTGCTGATGATCAAAATACTTTGAAAAATTTAGATTCTGCTATTAAAGATATAAATGATCTTTCAAAAATTTCAGATGAAATTTGTGCTCCTGTTGATATGAAAAATCCTAAAAAATCTTTAAGTTACCTTGAAGCTCTTCTTAAAAATCTTAAGGATAAATATGATTCTCTTAAAAATATTTCAATAGATAAACTTCCAAAAGATGAGAAAGAAAAAATAATTCAAGCATTAGAAAATGCCGAAAAAGATACAGTTAAAGTCAATGAACAAATTAATAGTTTAAATAAACATCAAGAAGATATTAATAAATTGATAGAAAACAAAGAAAAACTATTAGATAAGATTCCATTAAAATTATTGGATGGAGAAGAAATTTTGAAGAAATATCAAGAATCTCCTCAACCATATGATATAGCAATTAAAGATCTTCAAAATATAGATATTATTATTCCTAATTTAAATAATATTGTTGAAGAAAGTAAAAATATTATTGAATCATTAAATGATAATGAAATTCCATTTGTTGATGTAACCAATTCAACAAATAATATAAATGAAACTATTGATCATCTAAAACAACTTAAAGGAAAAATAGAATCTGATTTAGAAAAAGAAGATAAATTAATAAAAGAAAAAGAAGAATTAAATAATAGTCTTAAAAACATTATCATTAGAGCTAACGAAGTTCTTGAAAAAGATTCAAAACCAGATGATTTGGATCCAATTCAAGAAGATATTTCTCATCTTCAAACTAAATTTGATATTGCCATTGATAATAGTGAAATTCCACTTGAAGTTATTCAACACTCTCCATCTTCTGATGTTTGGGATCTTAAAGATCGTCTAGATGAAATTGCTTTTGCACTTGCTCATCAAAAAGATGATGCAAAAAAGAAAATGGAACTTCAAAAAATTGCTTCTGACATTTCTGACAAGGTTAAAGAAATTCAAAATAAAATTAATGAAGCGGAAAATATTGAATCTAATCCAAATAGTTCAATAGAAGAATTAAGAAAAGCTTTATCTAATCTTGAAAATATTAAATCTGATCTTCTACCAAAATTAGATGAAGAATTTAAAAAGATTCCAACAACTCCTGAAGTTGATGGTCTTAGAAATAAAATTCTTCAAGAACAATCAAAACTTGTTGAAGATTTAAATAATGCTGAATCTGCAATTGAAGAACGTATTAATTCAATAGATGAATTAAAAAATCTTCTTACAGAAACAGACTTGAAATTAGATTATATTAATGTAAAACTTGATGAAACTCCTACTGATGATTTAGATGAATTACTAAAAATTGAATATGAAAATATACTTCCATTAAATAAAGCTACAGATGATATTAATGACGCTGCTGATCGGGCAAATAAAAAACATTTACCAGAATTAACTAATTTTGCTAACAAACTCAATGATATTACCAAAAAATTATTTAATAAAAAAGAAGAGGCTAAAGAAATTATTGAAAATAAACAAAAAATGGAAGAAGAAACTGCTAAAGCTCAAAAAATTGCACGAGAATTAAATGAAAAAGTTGAAAATACTAAAACATGTCTTCTGAATATTGATGAAATTTTAGAACCTATTGTAAATGTGTCTGAAGAAAATATTCCTCTTTCAGATAAAATTTCTGCTTTTAATTATAAACTTGAAAAGCTTCGAGATGAAGTATTACCAATGATTCTCTCAATTCCTTATACAAATAATGAAGAAATTGATAAAAAAATAAAGGAAAAACAAGATTATATTGATACATTAATTAAAAATTATAAAAATAAGATATCTGAAAATCAGGAACATTTAAAAACATACGAAATGGCTCTTGCTAATATTGAAGAAATTTCTAAAGATATAAACACTTTAATGGATCTAACAAATCCAATAGAATCTATAAATTATTTGGCAGATTTTCTTGCTTACCTTAAAAATAAACTTGAAACACTTAAAGAAATTTCTATTGAAAAACTACCAGAATTAGAAAAAAATGTGATTCAAAGCTTTATTAAAAATACTGAAGATAAAATTAAACAAACAACAGATGACATTAATGAATTTAATAAACAACAAAAAATAATTGAATCACTATTAGAGGACAAAAATAAATTATTAGATAAAAATAACAAAGTGTCAACAGATGCTGAAGACATACTTAAAAAATATAGTACTGAAAAACAACCATTTGATGTTGCTATTGAAGATCTTAAAAATATTGCTCCAATGATCAATAGATTAAATTATTTAGTTGCACAAGATGAAGAATTTGTTAAATTGCTTTCAGATAAAAAATTACCACTAGACGAAACTATTGAATCTGTTAATATAATAAAGAATAAAATTGAAGCGTTGAAGCGTCTTGATTTTGAAATTAGTCAAGATATAGAGAAAGAGAATGCTTTAATAAGTAGAAAAAATACTTTGGTAGATAAAATTAATATCATAATTAATAAGTTAAATTACTCAAGTACAGAAATACCACCAGAAATAGAGTTAAATGAATTGAGCAATGAAATTGAACAACTAGAGAGAAAATTGAAATCTGGATTTAATGATTATGACGAACAGCTTCGTGTAATTCAACATTCGTTAGCTTCTGATCCATCAGAAATACAAAATCGAATTGATGATATATTAAAAACAATTAATGAAAAGAAAGAAAAACAAAAACAAAACTTAGAACAACAAAAAATTTTATCTGAAATTACAAGCAAGCTTAATAATATAAAAGATTCAATTCAACAAGCAAAAATGATTGAAGCAGAATCAGATTGTAATATTAATAACTTGAAAAAAGCAATTGATGATCTTCAAAATATCAGTTGGGATATTTTGCCAAAAATAGATGATGATTTTAACAAAATTTCAAATGAAAAAGGTATAAATTTACAATGTAAACAACTTCTTGACGAAAAAAATAAACTAACAGAAGACTTAAATAATGTTAAAATATTAATTTTTGAACGTATAAATAATATTGAAGAACTAAATGAATTCTTGCCTTCAGCAGAAAACAAATTGAATCGCATAATAGATAAAATTAATCAAGTTCCATTAAACGATTTAGATTTAATATTAAAAATTGAATTTGAAGATATTAATCCACTTATTGGATTAACATCGGAAATAAATGAAATTGCAAATCGTTGCAATAAAAAAGGCTCTCCAGAAATTGTCAAATTATTAGAAAAAATACAACAAATAAAAGAAATTTATTTCAATAAAAAGGAAGAAATAATAACTAAAGACAAACTTGATAAAGAAGAAGCTGAATCTCAAAAACGAATTCAGGAAGAAATTGAAAAACTTGTTGTAGCACCAATAAATGAAGAAAATATTAACATTATTAATGAAAAATTATCTCAACTTCCAGAAGACTCACCAGTTTATAGTGATTTGAAAAATAAAGCAGAAGAAGTAAAAGAGAAAGTTGAAAAAGTTAAAAATATTAATAAAAATCTTGATAACATTGATGATACATTAAAATCTATCAAGGAACCTAAAGATTCAAATATTTCACTTCCTGAAAAAGTTAGAGAAACTGAAGAAAATCTTATGAACCTTAAAAATGATGTTAAACCAAAACTTCTTGCAATTGAATGGAGTGGAATACCAGAAGTTGATGAAGAGATCAAGAAAAAACAACAAGAATTAGATGAAACAATTAAATTACTTGAAAATAAACTTGCTGATGATCAAAATATTTTGAAAAATTTAGATTCTGCTATTAAAGATATGAACGATCTTTCAATTATTTCAGATGAAATTTGTGCTCCTGTTGATATGAAAAATCCTAAAAAATCTTTAAGTTACCTTGAAGCTCTTCTTAAAAATCTTAAAGATAAATATGATTCTCTTAAAAATATTTCAATAGATAAACTTCCAAAAGACGATAAAGAAAAAATAATTAAAGCATTAGAGAATGCTGAAAAAGATACAGTTAAAGTCAATGAACAAATTGATAGTTTGAATAAACATCAAGAGGATATTAATAAGTTGATAGAAAACAAAGAAAAACTATTAGATAAGATTCCATTAAAATTATTAGATGGAGAAGAAATTTTGAAGAAATATCAAGAATCTTCTCAACCATATGAAATAGCAATTAAAGATCTTCAAAATATAGATATTATCATTCCTAATTTGATTGGTGTTGTTGAAGAAAGTAAAACAATTATTGAATCATTAAATGATAATGAAATTCCATTTGTTGATGTTACCAATTCAACAAATAATATAAATGAAACTATTGATCATCTAAAACAACTTAAAGGAAAAATAGAATCTGATTTAGAAAAAGAAGATAAATTAATAAAAGAAAAAGAAGAATTAAATAATAATCTTAAAGATATTATCATTAGAGCAAATGAAGTTCTTGAAAAAGATTCAAAACCAGATGATTTGGATCCAATTCAAGAAGATATTTCTCATCTTCAAACTAAATTTGATATTGCCATTGATAATAGTGAAATTCCACTTGAAGTTGTTCAACACTCTCCATCTTCTGATGTTTGGGATCTTAAAGATCGTCTAGATGCAATTGCTTTTACACTTGCTCATCAAAAAGATGATGCAAAAAAGAAAATGGAACTTCAAAAAATTGCATCTGACATTTCTGACAAAGTTAAAGAGATTCAAAATAAAATTAATGAAGCGGAAAATATTGAATCTAATCCAAATAGTTCAATAGAAGATTTAAGAAAAGCTTTATCTAATCTTGAAAATATTAAGTCTGATCTTTTACCAAAATTAGATGAAGAATTTAAAAAGATTCCAACAACTCCAGAAGTTGATGGTCTTCGAAATAAAATTCTTCAAGAACAATCAAAACTTGTTGAGGATTTGAATAATGCTGAATCTGCAATTGATGAACGTATTAATTCTATAGCTGAATTAGATGATCTTATTGCAGAAACTGACATGAAATTGGATAGTATCATTAAAAAAATTGATGAAACTCCAATTTATGATATTGATGAAATTTTGAAAATAGAATATGAAGATATTATTCCATTAAATGATATTAAAGAAAAAATTAATGAATCTGTTGATCGTGCCAATAAGAAAAATTCACCTGAAGTAGTTGATATATATAATAAATTAAATGAAGTTTTACAAAAGTTAGTTGATAAGAAGAAAAAAATTGAAAAAACAATTGAAGATCAACATAAAGCAGCTGAAGAATTAGCAGAAGCTGAACGAAAAGCTGCCGAAGAATTAGCAGAAGCTGAAAGAAAAAATCTTGAATCTCAAAAACAAATTCAGGATGAAATTGAAAAACTTGTTGTTGCACCAATAAATGAAGAAAATATTAACATTATTAATGAAAAATTATCTCAACTTCCAGAAGACTCACCAGTTTATAGTGATTTGAAAAATAAAGCAGAAGAAGTAAAAGAGAAAGTTGAAAAAGTTAAAAATATTAATAAAAATCTTGATAACATTGATGATACATTAAAATCTATCAAAGAACCTAAAGATTCAAATATTTCACTTCATGAAAAAGTTAGAGAAACTGAAGAAAATCTTATGAAACTTAAAAATGAAGTTAAACCAAAACTTCTTGCAATTGAATGGAGTGGATTACCAGAAGTTGATGATGAGATCAAGAAAAAACAACAAGAATTAGATGAAACAATTAAATTACTTGAAAATAAACTTGCTGATGATCAAAATATTTTGAAAAATTTAGATTCTGCTATTAAAGATATGAACGATCTTTCAATTATTTCAGATGAAATTTGTGCTCCTGTTGATATGAAAAATCCTAAAAAATCTTTAAGTTACCTTGAAGCTCTTCTTAAAAATCTTAAAGATAAATATGATTCTCTTAAAAATATTTCAATAGATAAACTTCCAAAAGATGATAAAGAAAAAATAATTCAAGCATTAGAAAATGCCGAAAAAGATACAGTTAAAGTCAATGAACAAATTGATAGTTTAAATAAGCATCAAGAAGATATTAATAAATTGATAGAAAACAAAGAAAAACTATTAGATAAGATTCCATTAAAATTATTGGATGGAGAAGAAATTTTAAAGAAATATCAAGAATCTCCTCAACCATATGATATAGCAATTAAAGATCTTCAAAATATAGATATTATCATTCCTAATTTGATTGGTGTTGTTGAAGAAAGTAAAACAATTATTGAATCATTAAATGATAATGAAATTCCATTTGTTGATGTTACCAATTCAACAAATAATATAAATGAAACTATTGATCATCTAAAACAACTTAAAGGAAAAATAGAATCTGATTTAGAAAAAGAAGATAAATTAATAAAAGAAAAAGAAGAATTAAATAATAATCTTAAAGATATTATCATTAGAGCAAATGAAGTTCTTGAAAAAGATTCAAAACCAGATGATTTGGATCCAATTCAAGAAGATATTTCTCATCTTCAAACTAAATTTGATATTGCCATTGATAATAGTGAAATTCCACTTGAAGTTATTCAACACTCTCCATCTTCTGATGTTTGGGATCTTAAAGATCGTCTAGATGCAATTGCTTTTACACTTGCTCATCAAAAAGAAGATGCAAAAAAGAAAATGGAACTTCAAAAAATTGTATCTGATATTTATGATAAACTTAAAAAAATACATGACCAAGTTAAAAAGGCCGAAAATGTAGAATCTGATCCAAATAGCACTATGGAAGAGCTTAATGATGCGGCTGGAAGTTTAAAAGATATAAGCTGGCATTTATTACCAAAACTTGAAGAAGAGTTGGATAAATTACCAATTACATCTGATATTGATGAACTTAGAAATAAAACTCTTGAGGAACAGATGAAGTTAATTGAAGATCTAAATATTACAGATTCTGCTATTCAAGAACGTATAGATAATATTAGTGAATTGTATGATCTTATTGATTCAGTTAATATTAAAATAGATAATATTGTAAAGGCTATGGATGAAACACCAGTACATGATGAAGAATCTGTTTATGAGATGGAAAGAGATCAAATTTTACCATTATACTTAGTTGTTCCTGAATTGAATGAACTTGCAAAGACTAGTAAAAAAATAAATGATCCAAAGTTAGTTGATTTATTAAAAAAACTTGAAGATTTAAAATATAAAATAGCAAACAAAATTCGTGATGCTCAAAGCTTCAAAGAAGCGCAAAGTTATATTAGCAATGAATTAGCTGAAGCTGAACGTAAAGTTGCTGACGATCTTTTGGAATTAGTGCGTAAAGCAGAAAAACAAATGCCGGCTGCTGAAGAACAAATATATATTAAAGATAACTTGGAAAAACATATTACTGAATCATCTAATGAGGAAAATGCCAATGAATTTGAAAAACTGAATTTTAAAATTTCAGAAATTGTCAAACAAATTAAGGATGAAATTCTTAAGGCAAGAAAAATTAAAGATGATCCAAACTCTTGTATTTTAAATTTAACTAAAGTAATGGTTGACTTAGAAAATATTTTTACAACTATATTACCTATGTTAAATGAAAAAGTTCTCGAATTTCCTCAAACATCAGAGCTAAATTATCTCCGTCAACAAGTTCTTGAAGAACAAACCAAATTAAGCAATGATTTAGAAGAAGTAAAATGTGCTATAAATGATAGAATTGATGCTATTGATAAACTTAATAGAAAAATTGATGATGGTAATATTTATTTAGATAATTTAAATGAACAATTAAAAAGTTGGTCAATAAATGATTTTGATGAAGTATCAAAGATGAAAGATATTGAATTATCTTGTCTTAATAAAATGGCTGAAGATATTATTTTATTGTCTGATAATGCAAATAAGCACAATGATCATAATAAAGTAAAATTTTTAGAAAAACTTGACAAAACTGCTGAAAATATAGTTAAGAAATTCAATGAAGTTGAAAGTATTAAAAAAGAAAAAGAAAAAATTGTTGAAGAACCAACACCTATTGATATCATTACAAAAACAACAATTGATCATTCACAAGCTGCAGAATTTGACGATGATTCTGAATTAGTTTCAAGTTATCGTTATAAAGATGATAATGAAATAACTACTGATTTTAATGTTATAGATACTGATAGTAAACCAACTAAAAAAGTTTCTAAAACTGATGATAATGTTTCTAATATTTCCGCTACTAAATCACTTGAAATTAAATCTGATCCTGAGAATGTTAAAAAGGCAAAAGAAATGCAATCTGAACTTGAAAAAACTAGTGATATTATTTCATCACTTCTTAATACAATACCAAAAATTAAAGAAAAGCCAAAAAAAGTTAAGAAGAGTAAAAAAGAAGATGAAATAGTTACAGTTGATGTATTAAATAATAAACGTAAATCACTATGGGACTATATTAATGAATTAAAAGAAAAATTAAAACTTTTAAAGAATCAAGTACAACCAACATTAAATAAAATGGCTAATGAAAATATTGACGATCAGAATATGGCAAATGAAATTCAAAATAATCTTTGTGACGCAAATAAATTAATAAAATCAATAGAAGAAGAATTACATAAAAAAGAAAAAGAAGAAAAAGATGTTGAAAAACTTATAAATATTACACCTATAATTACTGATTTAACTAAAAATATAAATCAATCTCTTATGGATAGTGGTAAACCAAATTATATTCCATCTAAAGTTGATGATCATAAAGATCTTCTTGATGATTTAGAAAGTAAGAGAGAAAAACTTGAAAAATTAATTAAAGATATTCCTGAAGATATTGAAGAGTCAGAAGAATTAAGAGAAAAAAGTATTTGGGATCTTAGTAAGTTAATTGAACTTATTGAAACATTAAAGAAAGCTTTTAACTTAAAAATGCTTGCTTTATCATTATTTAACAAAGCAAATACAAGTTACAAAAATAAAATTGACAATATTAATAAAAACATTAATAAGTTAAGAAAAGTTTCTGATTCAAATGACATTTATGTAATACGCGAAGTATTAGATACTTCACAAAATGAATATTTAAAATTAAAAAATCTTATGGATGAGATGAATGAAATTGATAAATCTACTTTACCTGATGATAAATTAGAAGAATTTAATGATTTACTTCTTAACATTGAATTATTGATGGAAGAAATTAATTCTGACAGATCTAAATTACTTACAAAATTGTCTAAATTAGAAAGTGCCGAAAAATTGAAGGAAGAGTTAAGAAATTTGGATAATGAATTGAAAGAATTAATTAAAATATCACAAATAATATTAATTGATGCTGCAGTATCACCATCACAATATAAAGAACTTCCAGAAAAAATTGATTTAACAATTCATAAAATTCGTGATTTTCTTCAAACACTTCCAAAAGATAAATTTGTCAAAGAAGTTGAAAAAGATATTTCAGAGGCAAACAGACTTGTTATTAAATTATTAGAGAAATGGAAACTTTGGTTACAATATGTAGAACAAAAAGATATTATTACTGATACACTTGATGAATTAAGATATGATTTTGATAATATTAATAGACAAAAGAATATTTTATTTGATGAAGCTGTAAAAAATTATGAAACCGGTAAAAGTATAATATTTAAATTAGGACCATTAAAGGAAAATCTTGTAAAGGCAATTGATTTGTCTGTTGATCTCCAACCACTTGATTTACCTTCATCTGAATCAAATTACTTAAAAGTTGATTTAGGTTCATTGGAATCTAACTGCATCAATTATATGACTGAATTGGAAGAAGAAATTAATGATGAATTAGAAATTTCAAAGATTCTTGATCAGTTATTAAAAGAACTTTCACAAGTCGATACGAATATTGAAGATGCAGTCAGTGGGAAAAATATTTATGAATTAAGAGTAAGTTTATTGTATTTACTTTATATAAAAATATTTTTTTAGCGTATGAATGATCAGGTTGATGATATGAAGCCTCAATTAGACGAAGTTAAATATAATATAAACGATAGATCAAATACCAAAAAATATATAGGATCAAAAAATCCTGATAAGTTTGAACATCTATTAAAAGAATTTAAAAAGATAAATGAAAGATTAAAAGCATTACTATCTATAGAAGAAGATATTATGGGTGGTGCTGAAAATGCTATAGATATAGATGCTGCAGCTAATGTTTTAGCAACAATTTATGCTGATAGACATCCACGAGATGTTCTACTTGAATATAAAATTGATGCACCTGATTTTGATACAGATTCACTAAGCGATGCTAGTGGATACGATGATTCTAAAAGCGGACGACATACCGAAAATTTAGAGGCTGCTGTTGAAGCATTATCTTATGATTTTGATTCACAGACTTTGGCTGCATCTCCTAATGAGGAGATTATTGATACTAATCAACAACAAGCTTTACAAGTATTAAGATTAGCTAGACAAAGAAGAAGATGGCAACGTGTACTAAGAGCAGCATTACCATTACAAGTAAGTTATCTTATTAATAAATTAATTTTTTTTTACTAATTTATTTTTTTTAGGCTATGCTAGTCTTGTTATTAGGAGCAGCATGTTTAGTACCACATTGTGATGATGAATATTGTTGTCAATTATTAAACAATTTCATCAATAGTTTTGATCTTGCACTTGACAATGTAAATGGACCTCCACCATTTTAAGGACTCACAATAATAATAAATTTTTGACGATAATAATCAAATTTTGCAGAAGAAAACTATTATACATGCACTTAATAATTACTTAAAAAATTATTTACTACGACTCTTCCCTTGCATATATTTTTTTAAACTTTGTATCACTACCAAATAAAGTAGTGGTGATGTCTAAATACATTTTAATGATTAAACAATTGATAATCATAATTTTTCATTGTTAAAAATTATAAAAAAAAAACTTTTTAAAAAATAAAAAAATTTAAAATAATTCTTGTGTTTTAATTTATTTTGATTTGAAAGTGAATATAATGTTTTTTTAATAAAAAAAATTTTAATATTTTATATATTTATATAATTTTGAAATTCAATTTTTTTTTCTTACTTATTTTCATATTTATACACAATAAAAAATGACAACAACGCACAAAACATATAAATTACTTGAAATTTGACATTTAAAAATAAAAGATTTTGTATAAGAAGAATTGATTTATCAGTTAAACTTTTAAAATCTTTTAAATATTTCTTCAATTTTTATGTTTCAAAATTTATTTTAAGATATCAATTTTTGAAACTTAAAATCTATTCTTTTTGATTTTATTCAAGAAAAAATGACTTTACATGAACACTAAATCCATATCTTAATATTATAATTTTAAAAAAAGTTATAAAAATTTCCCTATAACTAGCATTAAAACTAAAAGAATTACCAGGACATTTGTACTTATTTGAATATTTAAATAAGCATTAATTTTTTTTTTTGCTTATTTTTTTTTGTTTATGTTTTTTTGATTGCTTGTGTTTTTGTTAGTTTACCAATGCTTTCAAATTACTTATGCTTCCTAGATTTTTGATGTTTTTAAAATTGTTTGTGCTTTTTGAATTATTTATACTTTTTAAATTATTGTTTTTTTTACTATTTGAAGTGAAGTGTTATCTTATTATTTGATCTTAATTAATGCTTAGAGAATTGATTAATGACCACCAAATTTTTTTTAACTGTAAAAATATTTACTTAAATTCACAGTATATTTAATTATAAAAACTAAATGTATGCAAATTTTTATTACTTTTAATTAATTTATCTAGTTAGTTTTTTTAAATTTTAATAATTCATATTATTTTGAATAAATAAATTTTTTTTATATATTACTTTAAAAAACTTTTTAAACTAAAAAAAAATTTGATAAAAAAATAGCAATTTTTAAAGTTTCTGTTAATATAAAAAATTTATGAATTAAATAATGGTAAGTCAAAATAGTATGTCAATGATATGAAATTTTAATTTAAATGTAATATTAAATTTCAGAAGAAAAATTTATGTTTCATAAAAAAGAAATTTTTTACCAAATAAACATTATATTTTAAAAATAAATGAAAAAATGTTTTTAAAAAACAAGGATTAAGATATTGGATTTTTTATTACTTTAAATATTTTTTTCTTAAATTAAACGATAAAAAATTTGTCGTTTTTACAAAAACATGCGTCATATTTTTTAAAAAGTAAATATTTTAAAAAAGTCATTTACAAAATTGTTAGATAATATAAATAATTTTTTTTTAAATGCGATTTAATAAACTAATTTAAGATTGATGTTAAAATTATAGGTTAAAATCTTTAGTATACTATAATTTTATATGTTAGCACTTTTAAATAATATTATGTTGTCTTTTTATAGTAAATTTTAATACATAAATTTTGTTGACAAGTATTTTTGATAAATTTTTAAAGAAGCTAATTTCGTCAGTATCCATTATTTATAGAAAAATAATGAATTAAAAAATGATGGTTGATTTCAAAGCATAAATTTAATATTTGACAAATTATTATTAGTAATCGATATAAACAAAATTAATTAATATTAATTATTATCTTTTTATATAATTTCAATAATTTATTTTTAAGACTTAATATAATAATACATAACTTATAGTAATATTATTATATAAAATGTTAAAAAAAATTATGTCTAAATATTAAATAAGTAATCTTTTTATTTCTTATATTCATTTTAAATTTCAAGTTATTAATTTATTAACATATGTTTTAAATATATATATATACAATAATATTAATTCTTTCCATGAAAATATTTTGCCTAATTCTAAAAAGTATTGTACTTCATTTAAATAGTTTAAAATAAACTATGTTTCATGTGTTGCATTATATTTCTTTTCAATAAACATACAAACTATTTATCATAATTTAATTTAATATGATACATTTTTTTTTCTTTTTTCTAAAACATTAAATTCATTGAATTGTTTTATTCCATTTTTCTTCTAGTCTTTTGATATGCTCAATACATTATTAAACATTAAATATATTTATTCAAATTTACCATGATAATAAACTACTTTTTTTTAGTTATTTTTCTAATGAGATTTTATTAAATACTTTATAGTAATTATATTATTGATAAACTGATGTAGATTTTCATTTTATTTTTAATAAATTTTAATTGTTAAATTTCAATAAATAATCTTTTAATAAAGACAATTATTATTGTTAAAGTATTCTTGTATAAAAATTCTTTTTTTTTTTCTAATTATTTTTTTAATAGAATTTTTAATCAGAATCAACATTTCTATCATTAACCGGGTTATCTATTTCCATCATAATTGAATCTATCATTAACATAGGTTTTATTATTAATATTTCCAACCAACAAGGAGAATCTGTAATAGATTTTCTTCTATAATTTTCTCCCCATCCTTTTATAAAACTTATACGAGTTTGATAATATTGTTGTAGATTAACTAATCCCATTATGCCTTCTGCTCTTCTTAACATTGTACTAAATATTTCATTATCATATATACATATTTCAGAACCTAAAAATTTAAACTTAGTAAAAAAAAATATTATGTTTACCTGGAGATAAACGATAAACACATGCTGGATCTGTCCCAGATATTGCACCCTGCATTGGGCACTGAATAAATATTGGAGATTTACATTTAGATTGTATTTTTATATTATCACCTATCTTTATTATATGACAACCACTTCCAATTTGACATAATACTTTTGATATAGCAACATTTCTTTCAGGAGATGTTAATGAACCTAATGAAAATCTATTTTTTGCTCCATCTTTATTACAAAAACCATCGACTATAATTGTATCACTTCTTCCACGAAATGTAGCTCCTGTTCTTGAATGAAATTCCCAATATTTTAAATGACACCATGCATTATCTTCATAATATGGTAATTCACTACGATTAACTGCTCTAACATACATATTTTTTTCAATATCATCACATGAAGGTACAACTGTCTTATTTTGAGGAAATATTGAATTAATATATTCATCATCTATAGTATTATCATTAGTATTATAAATAACTTGATTAGGTATTGGATATGATGAATGAAAAAGTATATCATTTTGTTGTTGTACAGATGGACCAACATATGATTGAACATACGTATATTGTTGAGGATATGTATATATTTGAGAATAATTATTATAATTTTGAATCATTGGTTGTGAAATTTGTTCTTCTTGTTGTTGATAACATTGACTAACATTTTGAATTTCATTATTATCATTTAAATTATTCATCTAAAATAAATATTATATAAAAATAGATATTTTTGATAAAAAAAAAATTATACTTAGATAATATTATTACTATTTTTAGAATTAATGAAAAATGGATTTTTTTAAAAATTATTATTATTATTATTATTTGTCAAAAAGACAACAATCTTTTTTATGAATTATGAAGAAAAAAAATGTGACAAAACAATGAATTATCATCTTTCCAAAATACAAAATAATCGTTATCTATTTGTATTTTATCCTAATGTTAATAGAAAGTGAAAGTATATTATTCTGTTTATCTCTAACTATTTTAAAAATTAATATTTTAAAAATTAATTCAGTATTAACGTCATAAATATTATATTTATTATCATATATATATATTAAGGATAATATCTTGTTGGCTTCCTTTATTTTTTAAAATTAAAAAGTTTTCTTTTAAATTTATATAACACTTTCAATATCTTCTTTCTTTCCTTTTTTTTTTTCCTTTTCTACAATTTTATTTTAAAAAAGATATATAGATATATATATATATTAAATCTATAAAATATAAATATTTTTTTTAGTAATACTAATGATATTTCTAACTGCCTAGAAAAAGTTATTTATCAATGAATTTGTTTAATATACTATATTTATTATCTTTTTTATTTATAATTACTAATGGTCATGTAAATGATACAATTTGTGCTGGAGTTTCTATAAAATTTGTATTATTTGAAAAATTTTTTTTCACATATGGTACTTATTATGAAAAAATACAACGATGTACAGTTATGGAGGGGGATTTGGTATTAGCTGAACCAACAATACCTGAACATATGATAAAATTTCCAAAATTACGTGAAATTACGGGATCACTTTTTATATATGGATTTCATTCTATTAATTCTTTAACTAATGTTTTTCCAAAACTTGCTGTTATTGGTGGAAATTCTCTTATTATTAATTATGCTTTAATTATTCATACATGTTCAAATTTTTCATATATTGGTATGCCATCTTTAAAACTTATTAAAAAAGGTGGTATTAGAATAACAAATAATGATAAAATTTGTTATACACAAACACTTGATTGGACTCATATAACAGATGGTAGAACTAGTAATATTATTGTAGAAGATTCCTCCAAAACAAGATGTCCAAAATTTTGTAAAGTAGAAAATGAAGATATTTGTCATAAAAAAAATGATAAAATTGCTTGTTGGAGTAAAACAAAATGTCAAGATAAATGTGATTATATTATTGATAAGGGACCTGGTTGTACACCTAATGGTGAAAAATGTCATGACTTATGTGTTGGTGGTTGTTCTAAAGCTGGAGATCCTTCTTATTGTAACTCATGTAGATATACTATGCATAGAGATAAATGTGTAGAAAGATGTCCTAAAGGTTTTTATAATTATATGAATCATAGATGTGTTACAGAAAATGAATGTATGAATATGAGACCTTATATAGATATTGCATCTGGTTTAAATATGTTAGAAGAATATAAAGCAACTGATGATGGTGAATGTACTACTAAATGTCCTAAAAATTATGAAGAAGATAAAGGTAATCCAAAGAAATGTATTAGATGTAAAGGAATATGTCTTAAAAGATGTATATCTAATGTTGATATTGATTCTATTGCTGCACTTGAAAGATTTAAAGGATGTCAAATTGTTGAAGGAAATTTTACTCTTAAATTAACTGTTGGTACATCTGATATTTCACCAGAAAAATTAGAAGAATGTTTAGGTGAAATTGAAACTATTAATGGATATCTTCAAATACATTTTACACCTTCTGTTATATCACTTCATATGTTTAAAAATCTTCGTGAAATACGTGGAGATTTTTTACATAATAATAAATATGCTCTTGTTATAGAATATAATGAAAATTTACAGACACTTTTTCCTGGTGATGGAAAAAATATAACAATAAGAAATGGTAATGTAACAATAACAAATAATATACAATTATGTGAAAATAAGGCACGTGCATTTCTTCAAACTGTTGGTAAATATTATAATAATTCTGAATATCTAAATGCTCTTAAGACAAATGGTGAAAGAGCTATATGTAATGAAAAATTATTAAATTTAAGTTTTGTTGATAAAAATGTTGGTTTACCAAATGCATTTTTAAATCTTCAATGGGATAGTTTAAATACAACTGAAATGGATTATAGAAAATTTCGTGCATATCAAATATTTTATAAAAAAGTTAAAGATAATACAACAAAAATTGATATATTTGCTAATCGTTCTGCTTGTGGTGATTCATGGAAAAGTATCATTATTGAAGATACAACACATAGTGGAGCAACAATAAAAAATTTAGAACCATATTCATGGTATGCTGTTTATATGGAAACAAAAGTAATGCCACATAATACTGCTTTTAAGGCAAGATCTCCTGTTATTATAGGGCGTACTGGTCCTGGTCGTCCATCAAATGTACAAAATGTTCTTATTAAAGTTTCAAATAATAGAGAAATGGAAATAAAATGGAATCCACCAGCTAAACCTAATGGTATTATTGCTTATTATGAAGTTTCATGGAAACTTATACCACACTCACTTGATACAATTGAAGATGATCCATGTGATACTAAAGCACCAACCCGTCGTACAGAAAAATATTTACCAATACAAGATAAATTATTATCAACACAATTAACTACAAATGAAGGTACCTGTTCAGCTATTCAAGGTTGTTGTAGATGTAATCAAGAAAGAGATGATGAAAATATATATTCAAAACAAATAAATACACTTTCTAATGATGAAAAAGAGTTAGAAAATCATGAATTTCAAGATAAAATGCAAAATTTAGTTTGGAAACAAAGGTAAATTTAAATAAAAAATAATTTTTTTTTTATATATATTTAGCTGCAATGTTGATCCTAACCAACCACATTGTTCTTTAAAACAAAATCCTAGACATCATTATCATAAAAATAAAAAAGAAGAAAGAAATAAAAAATCAAGAAAAAATAAAACAATGTATATATATAGTTGTCTTGTATTTGTCTGCTATCGCTTTTTTTGAACTTAAAAAAATTTTATTTTACTTTTATTAATTTTTTTTTTTTATTTTAGAATTAAGAAAGAAGCAAGATTTGTTCGTACAATTACAAGTACACCATTAAATATTGATAAAAATGTTCCTGATGATAGTTTTGGAGGATTAATTGAACAATTAGATGCTCCAACAAATTATAATGATGGAGGAAGTGTTAAGATAAATCGTACTTCAAATCTTCAATATACAATCAAAAATCTTCGTCATTATGGTGAATATTATATTGTTATTAATGTATGCCTTATTGGTGTTTATAAAGCTGAGAATGAACATGATAAAAATGAACAATGTTGTAAAAATCCTTTTCATACAACTAAAGTAACAGAAAAACAACTTAACTTTGATAAAATTAATAAAGATTCTATTTTTATTTTGAATTCTACTACTGAGGAGAGTAATCGTGTTGTTACATGGAATAATCCAACAAATCCTAATGGTCTTGTTCTTGGTTATAAAATAACATTAAGAAATATGGATGCTGAACAAACACCATTACAACAATGTATTTCAATGTCAAGTTTACCTATTGATTCTAAAGGTGAACGTGTTTTACCTTTTGCTAATTTTACTGGTCTTGCTAATGGAAGATATTCTATATCTATTAGAACAATCTCATTAGCTGGATTAAGTGATGAAGTTATTTATGATAATATTTTTACTATTAGTGTTTTTGGTTTATTTACACCTACAAAAATTGTAATTGTTGTAATATTTATTATTTTTATTTTAATGTTAATGATTTTATCTATTTATTGGTATTTTAATAGATCATTTGGAAGAAAAGTTACTGAAGCTATTAGGCAAACTATATCATCAAATCCTGAATATCTTTCACAATTTGATGTTTATAAACAAGATGAATGGGAACTTAAACGTAATGATGTTGTTCTTGAGGAACAAATTGGTAGTGGAACATTTGGAAATGTTTATAAAGGTTATGGTAATAATGTAGTTACTTTTTCTGGTATCAAATTTGGTCCATGTGCTATAAAAACTGTACGTGAAAGTGCAACACCAGCCGAAAAACTTCATTTTCTTTTTGAAGCTAGTGTTATGAAAAAATTTCATACATCATTTATTGTTAAACTTTATGGTGTTGTTAGTGAAGGTCAACCTGTTCTTGTGGTTATGGAAATGATGGAAAAAGGAAATTTAAGAGATTTTTTAAGATCACATAGACCAAATTCAGAGGATAATGTTGATAATAAACCTATTCCATCATCACAAAAACTTACTAATTGGGCTGCACAAATTGCTGATGGAATGGCATATCTTGAAAGCCGTAAATTTTGTCATAGAGATTTGGCGGCTCGAAATTGTCTGGTTCATAGAGATGAAATTGTTAAAATTGGAGATTTTGGTATGGCAAGAGATATTTACTATCATGAATATTATCAACCAGCGGGTAAACGTTTAATTCCAGTAAGGTGGATGGCTCAAGAAAGTTTAAAAGATGGAAAATTCTCCGTAAAATCTGATGTATGGTCATATGGAATTGTTTTATATGAAATGTTAACTTTAGCACAACAACCATATGCAGGATTAGATAATCCTGAAGTATTCCAATATATAGTTAATTCAAGGAGAATTTTATCTCGTCCTCAAGGATGTGCTGATTTCTGGTATAATACAATGAAAAATTGTTGGAGATATAATCCAAGTGATAGACCATCATTTTTTCAAATTTTAATGCGTCTTGAACCATATACAACAGAAGACTTTAAGCAACAATCATTTGTAATAAATAATTATGAAAAACTTAAAAATGAACATAAAATGGATTATGAATTTGATCTTTCTGATGATGACGAAGAGGAGTATGAGGAAGAGGAAGAAGAAGTAGAAGAAGACACTGATAATATGCTACTAGATCATACATTTTCAAAATCAAAATCTACTGGAAATTATCTTGAAGTGATAAATGAAGATGAGAAATCAGAAGAAACTATACCAACTCGTTCTAAGAAACATGTGAGAATCTCAGACAATAGTGATAAAGAACAAATAGAGTTGTTGTCAATTGAAAATTGTGATTCAGTTGCGTAATACAAATGGGTACGAAGCTTACTTCAATTAGACTTATTTAAAAACATTTAATTCTTTACTGGTATATTTTTTTTTTTATTTTATGTTTTGTATATATTTAATAAAAAATATTATTTCATTATACTATAATTATTTTTTTAAATTTAAAACTACAATATTAATATATAAATAATTTTTTAAGTATAACATTTGATAATAAAAAATTTTTTACCTAAATTAAATAAACATTTTATGATAATTAAATTTTCAATTATAACGTTTTTATTTTTAGTGGAATGCAACACAATTTATTGTACTTTCCTCAACAATAATTTATTTACAAAATAGTTGTATTATTTTTTTTTACAAATAAAAGATTGTACTTTTAATTATTTATTAAATTGTAATAATTTTTACAATAAAAATTATATTTTAATAAATTTCTTAGTATTTATTATATTCAACAATTATTAAATCATATTGATGTTTCAAAAAGCAATTTTTTTTATTTTATGTTTACAATATATTCTCGTAAACAGTAAATTTAAACTGTCATTTTGACATCACTATTTGAATAGCTTATTATATTGTATTTTTAAAAATAGAATATTTAATTTATTTTACAACTTCTTTTCAAATATTTATTTTTTTAAAAAAAAAAATATGACGTATATTTTTCTATAGTAAAGGACAAAATTTTAAAATAGTAAAAATCCAGTGTTTTAGTGATTTTTTTTTATAAACTAAATATATAAAAAATAATTTGTGATTTATTTTCAATTTTTAAAGTATAATATTCATTGATATAATAACTTCTTTTGTGTAAAAAATAAGTTTTTGTCTTGAAATTAAATTATACAATAAAATTGAAAATTTACATATATCACATATTATTTTGCCATGCCATTATTTAATTTTTGCATTATCAAAAATTTTATACAAGTTTCAAGAGGCCTTTAATTTATATAACATAAATATAAATATTACTAAATCTAAATAATTTTTCAAACTACTTATAGTGTTAGAATCTATTTTTTTTAGGTTAAATCTAATAAAATTATTACAATAATTTTTAATTTTTTTATTATAAAAAATTTTTACAATTTTATTTTTGATATATTTTAAAACAAAAAATTTTCAATATTTACAAGATGCTACTTTGTTCTATTATTAAGATATCAAAATTATTCAAAAATTGTTATAAATTTTATATACTTTTGGTTAAAAAAAAATGTTATTATGAATAAGAATAATAAAATAGATTGATAGGTTGATTTATTAAATATGACGTTTAACAAAAGAATTATATTATTTTATATATTAAATAAATTTTATAAAAAAAAAATTGATTGTGTTATTTTTCAATTAAAATAAATCTTATAAATTTTTCAAAAAAAAAAGAAAAAATAATATATAAATTTAAATTTAATATTAAATTAAAAACAAATATTGTATCAATTTTTTTTAAATTTTAAAATATTTACTTTTTTTTATAATAATTATGGCATTTAACTACACAAATAATTATTTTTATAGAAATTTTTTTTTTATTCATATACATAATTCTTTCTCTCATTTGGTATGTATTTTAGATTAATAAGAGTGGTATATTTTATATATATATATACGATACTTAATTTCTTTTCATTGATTAAACAGTTTCATATATATATATGTATATGTTAATAAGAACAGATGTTTTGATGTTTAGAATGTATTGGTAAAATTGAGTCTTAATAAAAATTTGCATTCAAGAAATATAATTTATTGTTAAAAATTAAATTATAATATAGGGTACATTTTTATACAAATAATTCTTTTTTTTATTATTATTTTATATTTAATATTATCTTAGTAAATCTTTTTATATATTTATTATTATATTTAA
This sequence comes from Strongyloides ratti, assembly GCF_001040885.1. NCBI lineage: Eukaryota > Metazoa > Nematoda > Chromadorea > Rhabditida > Strongyloididae > Strongyloides > Strongyloides ratti. The sequence continues at coordinate 9,250,875 of NC_037307.1, read as the reverse complement.
ATGATTTCTACTTATCTTTATTAATCCTTCAAATGTTTATACAATATTGGTATTTCAATTGTCTGTCATTATTTATTATTTTATAATGGTTTATTAAAATAAATGACTAAAAATATATATTTATTCATATAAGAAAAATCCATTAAAACAAAAATTTTAGTCCTATTTTGTGGTACAATAAAAAGAACCCTCAAAATTTATAAATATATATATATTTAGTATTATTTGTATTGTATAAACATAACTTACTGATATATGCGCATTAACACTGTTTCCTGACCTTATCCACAACATTTTTAAAATGTAAAGTGCCAGATTTAGCTTTTTAATACAAAAATTGATTAATTATTATAAATATTAATTAATATTATAATTTGTCATTAAAGTTTTATAAATTAATATTATAATATTGAAAATATTAAATATATTTTATTAGTATTACAAAATTATCACATTGTTATTTTTTTTTTCTTTGTTATCCTGTAAACTTAATCATATTTCCTTTATAAATATATATCAAGAAATGAAAAAAAAAAATGTTGTATGTTGTTGTTCGGACAACCTCTCATCTATCACTTTTTGTCTGTTTCCACTAAACAAAGGCATATTGTCAATAAATTTTATATTCATCAAAGTTTTCTATACTCATTCTTTTTTTTTTCTCCTCACTTCATAACTTTTCTTCACGTTTACAACATTTTTTACAATGTAAAATGCCTTTAATAATAAATATTTTTCATATATTAAATTGTAAGATACATAACTTTCTAACAAAAAAAAAATAATAAATTTAATTTTAATTCTTTATATATTTATATTAATATTATTTTTTATGTTATAAAAAATATAATAATCTGATAATTTATTATTTCTAAAGACATGTCAAAAATTTTGATAACAAATGTGATTACATCTGTTTTAAAATTAAACTAAACGCTCTTTCATTGATAATCTTTTTATCATAAAATAAATTTTATATTGTATTATAATATATGGATGCTTTTTTCTTATAACAATATCAATTTAACACAATAATAATGACATTTATTTTAACGTCTAATCTTAACTTTAAAAATGATGTTTTGATACCCTCTCATGGGATGCGCATTTAATGTCCAGTAACCAGTCCAAAACTACATCACAAAGAATGGCTATTTTGTTTTTATAAGTAACTAACGTTACCATACATTTATGTGATAATTGCACATAATTTTTTTTTTTAATAATAGATTTAATTTTAAAAAAAAAAATTTATATATATGATTAAATCTTTTTTTTAAATGTTAAAACCATTCAATTATATTGTTGTATATTTTTATTTTATCAAAAATAATCTTACTTATTCAACTAAAAAATTCTCAAACAATTTCTTTTAAAGTAGTTCCCTACTTACATAATGTTAATATAACTTTTTTAATTTTATAAAAAAAAAAACAAGAAATAATAAAGCCAAAAATTATTTATAATTAAAAAAAAAATTTTTTTTATCATTTCATTTACCTGTTGAGATATAAAAATTAAAATTTTTTTATATAAAAGCTAATTTAATAATAAAATTTTATTTCAGCTATATATTTAGACATATATTACAAAAAAAAAAAGAAAACTATAAAATTTTCAACCATTATCTTATGTAAAATTTACATTCTCCTTAAAATATATTTCATCTATTATTAAAACTTAATCACCAAAAAAAAATTTTTCTTTTTTTTTTATAAATTAATTTAAAATAATTCTTTTTAGTCTTACAAATTATTTCTAAAAATAAATTTTCTAGTAATCAAAAATAATAAGGTGTTTTATATAAAAAAATCTATTAAATTGTTCTTTATTAATATTATTATATTGTTGTTATAAAATAAAAATAATTTTTAATGATGGATTTTATTTATATTATACATCAGGATAATGTAAAGAAAAAAAAAGACTAATTTATTTTTATATTTACTTTCATTTTCTTTAATTATCCCTTTTTTATAAAAAAAAAAAAGATTTGTTAGTATAATAATTATAACATAAAAATAAACGTTTAAATAAATTTAAATTTATATATATATATATAGTCTAAATTTTAATGATGAGAATTTTATGAAAATAGATTTATAAATTTTTAACATGTTCTCCCATAATTAAAAATTATTTACAATTAAAAATATTAAGTAAAAATTTATTATTATAGTATGATTTAAAGTTAAACTAAAGAAATATTCCAGTCAACCATACAAAAAGAATAGCTATTGTGATGTTTTATTGTTCAACAACTCTATTTCGATTTATTACATATTTTACTATTTCAATAGATATACTTACTTATTTAGATGATTGAGGCAAAAAAGTTTTTACCCTTCAAATGGCAATAATTATCATTATATATATATGTCTATCTTAATTTTATATATTGAGTTAAATTTTCTTAATATAAAATATATATATCTATATATTAAAATTACAGTAATTTTGTTGAAAAAGTTTAATCAAATACCTTTTATCTTAGTACATTTCATGACCCAAATATAAATTTAATTCTTAAAATTATTTTATTAAAAATATTAAAAACTAAATATATATCATATAAATATAATATAATATATTTTTGTACTTATTTATTTTATAATAAGATAACCTTAATAAAGTCCATCAATTATAATAACAGTATGAAAAAAATTTTTATTTATTATAATTGACAATTAATTATAAAACTTTATCACTATATTGATCATGGAATTTTATAAGATAATTATAAACATTCTTTAACTATTTTATTATTTATTTCTTTTGCGGTATATAATAATTTAATTTATATTATTAAAATTATGATAAAAGGAACGGTTCTTAATTAATAAATATAGTTATTAATTGTTTTAAATATAACCTTTACTGACATCTTTTATGACATTGACCTGTTCTATTGGGATTTTCTTTACTTAATTTAATAATAAATATACATTCATTTATTTAATTTAGAAAAATTACTTTTAATATACAAAGAAAATAGTAAAAATGTAATAAAGTAATAAAGTAATTTATGGAAATATTGAATATTTTTAAAATCTTAAGAATTTATATTTAAAAACTTTAAAAGAAATTATTTTTTTTTTATAATAAATATATTAAAATTTTCAATGAATATCTAAAGAAACCTTTCTTTTAATATTTATTTTAACTCCTTTTATTATTTTTCTTTTTTTTTTTTTTAAATATTAATAAAAAAAATTTTTTTGAAAACGTTTAATAATTTTGAAAACAAACACTTTTATTTATAAATTTGTTATTGTTACAAGGACATTACACTTTCTGTTTATATACAATACTTTTAGATATTGCGCAATCATAACTATTTGTACTTTTCATAGATATATTACAATAATTATAAAGTATAACTATTATATACCTTAATGTAAGGGGGTATATGAAATATGAATACCCTTGATCAGTGTTTTAATAATAAGAATGAAAAATTTAATACATTTATTAATATCTTATTCCACTATTTCTTACTAAAATGGCAATTTATATTACCATTATATATATATATTTATATATTGTTTATCTCAACAAATAATATAATAACATTAACCATACCCATACAAACAGTAGGAGGTGCATGATTGATAAGAAATATATTTGAATATCTTTAATATCATATCAAATTTCAATTTATATAACAATTTTCTATATCTACTTTTGTTATACTTCTTAATGATGGTATATTTTTCATCAAAACATATTTAATACTTCAAATTTATAATTTAACATAACATATTATTATAGTTTCCTCTTATCATTTTACCTTCTAAAAGCTATACTTATATATATCTATTAATTGTGGATTTTAGTAATAATTTTATCACTTAAGTGTTCACTTTACTTTGTTGTTAAAAAGGTCCACTATCGTTAATAATATTGTTATAATATATATATAACAAATATATTTATCCACCTTACTTAATTATCATTAAATAATACTATACATATAGTGTTCCTAAGTATTTTTATATTTCTAAAAATATTTATCTATATTTGTTAAAAAAAAATTTTTAAAAACACTTCAAATGATTATTTATTATTATTATTAGCTACCAAAAATAAAAATAATAAAAAAAAAATATATAAAAGTTATTTTATTTTTTTACTCATTATATTTTATTATATATATAAAATTATATAAAAGTTATATTAAATGACCCATGAGAAGAAATACTTTTCTTAATATTTGAAACACCAATAAATTATAAAAATGTATAAAGCTTAAGTGTATCTTTTATAATTCATATCTCATCTCCAAGTACCATATGTTGTTAATTCAATGTATTATTTCATATTGATATATATATATATAATGTATTTTCTCAAAATATCAAACAAAATATTTTGGAGGGCACTTCTACAAGACATGAACAATTATTTCTTCTTTCTATTTTTAATAAAGTAATATGGAATACATTAAACTATCAATGTTCTTTTTCCTATTTTAATCAAACAACAATTTTTACGATTTTTATAATTGTTTCCTAATATATACTACTCTAGAAGATTCATTAATATTTATTTTAAAAATTTCTCTTTTTTTATTAAAAAAAATTATATAAAATATAAGAAATATTTTTATTGATATACCTAATTATAAAACAATTTTTTTGTACTTATTTTATTTCTTGATATCTTAATAGTAATTATCATTAAATTATTTTAACAATTTATAATCAACAAGGTTGTTTGCGAAAAAAAAATAAGCTTATTTTCATTTATTTATCTTAAATTTGATTGTACTTTTAATAACATTTTTAAAATGTTTAAAAATATATAACAAAAAAAAAAAATGCATGTTTGTAATATTTTTTTTTTACCTAAAAGTATTTCTTTTAAAAAAAAATGATTAAAATATTTTCAAATAACTTTATCTTCATTTGCTTCATTTAACATTTAAAAAAATTTAGTAAAAGTTACTTTTTATAAAATAAAAATATAATTACTATTTATATACATTTATTTAAAATAACCATGCATCTTATATATATTTATTATATATATACTTTTAATAGTTAGTGCGAAAGTTACACAAACATCAAAAGTCCATTTTAAAATTACCTTTTTTTTTTTTTACACATATTCAATTTCATTGAAAAATATTTTAAGTTCTCTAGTTTTAAAGTATAAACTACAAAACCTTAACTAGCAATATGATATATTTTTAGGTAAATATTAAAAATATGTAATATTTAAAATAAATTTTAACTTAAGTAAAAAAAAAGATATATTTATATATATTAAATAACAAGTTTGTTTACTTCAAAAAGAGTGAGAAATTCTTAATATATATATATATATATATTGGAACAAGAATTTTTTTTTTATTATAATTATATCTTTATAAAAATAAATAAATTTATAAAACTATATTTAAATATTTTGATTGTTATAAAATTTTGAAAATCATCTTGATATATCTTATCAAATATCATATAAACAATGTATTGTTTATAATAAAGAAGCTAACAATCAGTTTTTTTTTATAAATTAAAAATTTCTGCTAATGATCAATGATTACAAGTTATAAAGTAATTTTAAAATTTTGTACTTGTGAATTATTATACTTGTCTTCCATTAAAATTTAAAATATAATAATTTTTTTTGTTTATCTTTTTATGTATTATATAGTTAGTTATATATCCATTATCATTATTATTTTGATTTTATTAATTTGTCTTTATCAATCATTAAAAAATTGTACAACTTTTATAAAAAAAAATTTTAAATAATGTTATACCATTTATATTATAAAAATTTTCACTTTTTATTAATGTAATTTTTTATTATATCTTTTATACAAAATATTTTAACTTAAGATATATTTACTAAAAAGATTTTGTTTTATTACTTTTTACTTATTCAGTTTATTGTATAATTAATTAATGTAAGCAATAATATTTTAACGAAACTTGAACAGTTGTTTATTGAGTAAGATGTGAGATACACATTTTTATTTTATTTCATTTTCATCCAATATAATATATTTTAAAAATTTTAAATACATTTTTTATTATATACTAGTGTTCATGATTATAATTCATTAATAATATAAATTATTCATATATTTTTTTTAAAAATATTAAAAAAGAAATTTTTTTTTTTTTTGAAATACCAAAATTTATTTACCTTATTAATTAAAAATATAATATATAACTTTTACTAAAAATCAAAATTTCAATCATTACATTATTTTTTCTAAAAAATTATAAATATTACAAATATATATTAATTTTTTACAATAAATTTTAACATAAACTTAAAAGACTTATATAATAATGATTCATATTTAAAGTTTTTGATCACATGGTTACACATATTTATAACTAAAATTATTTTATAATAAAAGTATTATTACTCTTATAAATATTATTTTAAAAAAAACTCATGAATATTAATATTTTTTATCTTCTCATTTTAGATGCCTCTGTGAAACAGGTGTTAAAAAGAGACCAAATAATATTATATGCTATTAAAAAAATATAAAATTATTCTACATACATATTAACTCTTTTTTTTTGTACTACTCACGCACATTGCTATTCTATAAACAAACAAGAAAGTCAAAATTAATATATATATATATATTTTTTTTTTGAAGTGAACCATAAAAATTTTATTTTTTTTTATAAATTGAACAAATATCGTCATTTCAAATTTTATGTTTAAATTTTTGAACAGTTATAGAAAAAAAAGAGACTAAATTTTAATAATTTATTTAAAATAATATTTGTTAGTTGGAGGATATTTCTTGAATTTAATTAAAACAAAAGAAATTTATAAATTATTTTTGAAGTCATAATATATATATATATATATAATTAAAATATATACGTATATTTATCATCAACAAAATATTTTTTTTTAAAAATAAATTCCAAAGACAAGAATCATAAAAGTGGTAATATAAAAAAAAAATGACAACACCAGAAATAATGAATGGAAGTGAAGATGTTCGTACAAGATTTTCACATTCAAAAGCATTGTTTCAACAACTTGAAAAAGAACGTATGGATCACCTACCATCATTTTATTCCCCCAGACCATCACGTCATATTGTTTTAAGAGGACATAATAATATTAATGATAGTGACATGGTGACAACTACCACACACAAAAACAATATAATAAAAGGAGGAGAATGTAAAAACTCATTCCATACATCAAATGGTACAATTACAAATTCAACTAATATGAATAATAGTTATCAGGATTGTGGTAAAGAAATGTCTCCAGTTTCATCAACATCATCTTCTGTTACTGCATCCTCAACTATTTCATCTATTAATTCATCATCTACAGCATCAACTTTAAATATGATTAATTCTACAAATAATATTAATACTTCTACTAATAATTCATATATATCACCAGTTGCAGCTTTAGCAGCTAAATTCAATAATCCACAAATGTCAAATTTCAAGAATAATATTCCACCACCTGTACCACCTAAACCAAATACAAATAACTATAATACTTCATCTGTCCATCAACAAAGAAATAATACATCCTCCCCAACTAGTCCTATAGTATCACAGGTTGAAGAAAATTTTAATCAATTAGCTTCTGAATTAGATAAAATTAAAAATTTATCTAATTATAATTCATATTCATCATCTACTAATACAAAATCATCTAATAATATGGTATCTAAAAATATTTCTACTAATGATAATGAAAAAAATTCATCATATGAACCATATTGGAGAGATCCATCATATTACAAAAAAAGATATGGTATGGATAATAATTCAATTGAAGAAATTAATAATAAGAAAATTGATAAAAATAATATATCATCTCATACATCAACTGCCTCTTCAACTAATATATCATCACCATCAGGATCTGAAAGTGGTGATAGTTTAATTAATGAAATAAATTCAGATAATATTACTAATACTTCATCATCATCATCAACAAAAAAAGGTACAACATTTGCCTTGATTAGAAGTAAATTTGATTCTGGAGCATTTGATAATAATAAACAATCTAATAGTGATAATGAGGAAGATAATGAAATTGGTAATCAAAATTATGAAGGTGGTTTTGTTGGTACAATACGTGGTTTATCACCAGATCCTGAATCTGAAGAAAATAAAAAAGTTAAATTTTCAACTAATCCAATAGAAGTATATTCAGCTTATGCTGCTGAAGATTATGATAGAAGAAATGAGGATGTTGATCCTGTTGCAGCATGTGCAGAGTATGAATTAGAAAGAAGATTAGAAAAAATGGATTTATTTGATGTTGAATTAGAAAAAGGTCCAGAAGGTTTAGGAGTATCAATAATTGGAATGGGTGTTGGTGCTGATAGTGGTTTAGAAAAATTAGGTATTTTTGTTAAAAGTATAACACCAGGTGGTGCTGTACAAAAAAATGGAGAAATTCAAGTATGTGATCAAATAGTTAGTGTTGATGGTATTTCACTTGTTGGTGTTAGTCAAATGTTTGCAGCAGAAACATTAAGATCAACAGGAAAATCTGTTGTATTTACAATTGGAAGAGAAAAAAATTTAGATGATTCAGAGGTTGCCCAATTGATACAACAAAGTTTAGAACAAGATCGTTCCCGACAACCATCATTTTATAATAACAATAATAATAATAGTAACAATAATACAACTACAAATTCACCAATACTTCCAAAAAATAATAATAATTATTCACAAAAATCTATTGGAAGTGTTGTAACACCACACTCAGAAAGTACAACATCTGTCTTTTCAAAATCATTTATGGATGATACAGAAATAAAATCAAGAATATCTGCATTAGAAGTTGAATTAAATGATTCACAAAGAAGAACAGAAAAAATGGTTGAAATATTAGAATCATCAAGAAATCATTGTAAATTATTAGAACAAAAATATGATCAAGCAAGACAATTATTAGAAAATTATCAAAATCGAGAAAAAGAATTGTTAGAAAGAGAGGAAAGTCATATAGCTCAATTAAGGAGTAAAGATAATCAATATTCTCTGTTAATAGACCAACTTAAAGCAAGAATAGATGAGTTGGAGAGAAAGATGTCTACTCCTTCACAACAAAATACCTATACAACAAATGATTATAATTCTTTGTTACGTAAGAAGGATTCAACAGACAATGAATCTCAAAATTCATCATTTTTAGATAATAAAGATAAAAAATGTTCATCAAATATTAATACATTAGAAAAAGAAGTACCAAAAATTGTACCAAGAAGTTATCCAAGAACATCTTCAATGTCATCATCAATGTATAACAATAATACACCTGGATCTGGACATGCTTTTATGTTACAACAAAGTAGTATGTTTAATAACAATAATAGTAATACAAATAAAGTTATGTCTCAAAGTGTTTATACTGATTGTACAGAATCATCTAATAATAAAAGAAATACAATAAGAAGAAATTCAGAAACAGAGGAGAAATGTTATACACCTAATAATGATCCATCAAATAAAAATCCATCATATCCCAATAATACTTCTTCTTCTAATAACAATACAGGTCCATATAATTCACATAATTCTTTATTATCACCATTACCAAGAACAGCTAATAGTAGTCCTCAACCAAGAATATCTGAACCAGTTTCTCCAGCAACATCAACTAAATTTTTACATAATCAAAGAAGAATACTATTTCCATTACGAAAACGTTTTGCTATGCATAGTAAGTATATTTTAATTTATTTTATTAATAATATAATATATTTTTTTAGCTGAATGTGAATTTTGGAGACCATCATCAGTAGAACAAGGTCTTCAAGTTCTTTCATGGACAGGTGATGACATCTGTCAACTTCTAATACAAATAGGTCTTGACAAATATATACCAGAATTTACAATTAATGAAATAAATGGACCAAAATTTTTAGAATTAGATGGTACAAAATTAAAAAATATAGGTGTAAGTAATCACTCAGATAGAGCCATAATAAAGAAAAAAATTAAATCAATTAAAAATAAAATAGAAAAAGAAAGAAAAACTCTTGAAAAATTAAGTAGACAAAGGGCTGTTGCTATTTCTAATAATAGTAATCCACCACAAATTACTGATGTAATGTCACCACCACCACCTAGTAATAGATCAATTAGTCCAGGATCAACTGCTGTCTAAAAAAAATTAATATTTCAATTTATCATATAACAATCTTTTTCTATTTATCAATATATTTTTTAATAAAAAGTATATTTGATTTACAGTGCCAGATACCTTAGCCAAAATATTTTAAAATTTCATTTTTATATAAGTAAAATTAAAAGAAAAAAAAAACAGTAAGAATAAAAAGATATTTTGAAGATTTTTATATAAATAACATTCCTAAGAAAAATTATCAATATTAACTATCATTTTTTATTTATATATATTTATTTTTGTATAATATTTTAAATTGAGTAAAAATTAATTGTTTATAATAAAAAATATAATTTAATTTTTTCTTCTTCATTTTTTATCTATGATTATTATATTTTTAAAAACTACTTTTTATAAAATAATCTATCTAAACAATGTCTAAATTAAAAAAAAATGTTAACATTATTGTACTTTGATTCTCAATATAATTACAAATAAATTAATATAAAATATTTTAAAAAGTAGAACTCTTTTTAAATTATTTAGAAATCAACTTAATTAACAGTTTTAATGTATAAAGATTTCCCAAATGTTTTGCAAATAAATCATTTTAAGGGATAAAAGATTATTTTTCTAAAACTAATAATATTATGAGACAAAAAATTCATTTGCCTGTTTTTTTTTTTATTAAAAAAGAATTAAAATCTTTTTATTGTTATATATCTCAAATATAATTTTATTATTTAAAACTATTAATTTTTTTTATGCAAAACTAATTATGGCTAAATCTACTAAGCATCATCGTAACTCAAATAGTAATAAAATATTTCAACCTGAAATTATTGAAAAAAAATTGT